>NW_027098829.1:0-212929 GCF_037042795.1 Molothrus aeneus
CAGGACCCCCCCCAATCCTCCCCAAGCTCCCCTCAGGACCCCTTAAACCCCCCCAAATCCTCCCCAATCTCCCTCAGGACCCCTCAAACTCCCACAAATCCCCCCCCAAACCCCCTTCAGGACCCCTCAAACCCCCCCAAATCCCTCAGGACCCCCTCGAACCGCCCCAAACACTCCCCAAACCCCCTCAGGACCCCTCAAATCGCCTCCAAACCCCCTCAAATCCCCCCCAACCCCCTCAGGACCCTTCAAACCCCCTCAAATCCCCCCTAACACCCTCAAACACTCCCCAAACCCCCTCAAATCCCCCCTAACCCCCCCAAACCCCCCCAATCTCCCTCAGGACCCCTCAATCCCCCCCAAACCCCCTCAAAGAGCCCCCTCAGCCCCCCCACTCCGCTCCCCCCGCTCCCCCCCCGCCGTTACCGGGCCCCCCCCGCCGTTACCGGCCCCTCCCGTCCGTTGCCCCCCGCCCCGTTTTCCCCCCCCCGGTTTTTCCGCCCCGTTCCCGTTGTCGCCATGCGGCGGCCGCTGCTGCTCTGGGCGCTGCTCGGGGCCGTGTGGGTCTGGGGGCTGCCGGGGGGGGCCGGGGGCTGCGTCCTGTGCGACCCCGCGGCGGGGGCGGCGCTGGGGCAGCTCCTGGGGCCCTTCCTGGAGCGGGCGCTGCCGGCGGAGCCCGCGGCGCGGGGGCGCCTGGGGACCCTCGTGCTGCAGGGGGTGCTGGGGCTGGCGCGGCTGCCGCGGGACCCGCGCAGCTTCATGGGGGTCATCGGTCAGTGCCGACCCCTGCCCACATTACCCGAAACCTGACTTATTACCCCCAAATCCCCCCAAAATCCCCCAAAAACCTCCCCAAATAACCCCGCATCCTGCCGCGGGACCCGCGCAGCTTCATGGGGGTCATCGGTCAGTGCCGACCCCTCCCCACATTACCCGAAACCTGACTTATTACCCCCAAATCCCCTCCTGAATCCCCCAAATCCTCCCCCCAAAATCCCCTCCTGAATCACCCAAAAACCTCCCCAAAAACCTCCCAAATCCCCCCCAAAAACCTCCCCAAAATCCTCCCCAACCCCCCCCAGACCCCTCCCCAAATTCATCCCAAAACCGGACGGGGGGGGGAGCTGGGAAGGGGATTTGGGGGCGGATTTTGGGCGGAGTTTTGGGGGTTTTGGGGAATTTCGGGGGTTTTGGGAAATTTCGGGGTTCCTGGGATTTGGGGGGGGTCTGGGGGGGTCCGAGGGACCCCCGCGACCCCCGGGACCCCTCCCCAGACCAGGCCACCCTGGAGGAAGCCTCCACCAATTTCCGCCGGACGCTGAGCAGGGTCATGGCCCAGGAGCCCCAAGGTGACCCCGAAACCGGGGGGGGACCCCAAAAATCCCACCCCGAAAACTCACCCGGGCATCGCGGGGTTAATTGGGGTTTAATTGGGGTTTAATTGGGGTTTAATTGGGGTTTAATTGGGGATTTATTGGGGATTTATTGGGGTTTAATTGGGGTTTATTTGGGGTTTAATTGGGGATTTATTGGGGATTTATTGGGGTTTAATTGGGGTTTATTTGGGGTTTAATTGAGTTTTTATTGGGATTTAACTGGGGTTTTATTGGGGTTTTATTGGGCTTTAATTGTGCCATTTATTGGGGTTTAATCTGGGTAATTTTTGGGGATTTATTTGAGTTTTTATATGGATTTTTATTGGGGTTTAATTGGGTCATATTTAGGGATTTATTGGGGTTTAATTGGGTCATTTTTGGGGGGATTTATTGAGGGTTTATTCAGGTTCTTATTGGGGATTAATTGGAATTTAATTGGGTCATTTTTGGGAGTTTTATTGGGGTTTATTTGGGTTTTACTGGGGTTTAATTGGGTCATCTTTGGGGGGATTTATTGGAGTTTAATTGGGATTTTATTGGGGTTTAATTGGGCTACTTATTGGGCTTTAATTTGAGTAATTTTTAGGGATTTATTGAGGTTTAAATGGGATTTTATTGGGGTTTAATTAATTTAATTAAAATAAACGCCCCAAAAAGCCCCAAACTGCCCCAAATCCCCCCCAGACCAGCAAGTTTACCAGGAGCTGCTCTGGGCCATGCGCGAGATCAAGGAGGACTTTGAGCGGCTCATGAGGCGTTTCCAGAGCCAGGGTGGGACCCCAAAACCCCCTCAAAACACCCCGAAATCCGCTCTGGGAACCCCCGAAATCCCTCCCGAAATTCGCCCTTGGAACCCCCTCAAATCCTCCCCAAATTCCCCCAAAAAATCCTCAAAAATCCCCTTTAGGAACCCCCAAAATCCCCCCCAAAATCCCCCCAAAAATGCCCCCAAATTCCCCAAAAAAATCCTCAAAAATCCCCTCTGGGACCCCCAAAATCCCTCCCGAAATTCACCCTTGGAACCCCCCAAAATTTCCCCCAAATTCCCCCCAAATTTTCCCCCAAAATCCCCCAAATCCCCCCCAAACCCACTCCCATTTTTAACCCAATTTCCCCTTTTTTCCACAGTTTATTGCCCAATAAATGCGGTAAGCGGGGCCGGGAGGGTTCGGGGGGGGGATTTTGGGGGTGCGGATTCCCCCGGGCGAACCCAAAATCGCCGGAATTTGCCCCAAATCCGCTCGCAGGGCGGATGGAGGTGCTGTGGATCGAGTGCATCTTCTGCAACCTCACGCGCTTCGCCTGCAACCGCGGCCTGGACTGCGGCGGTCAGGGGGGGTCCTTGGGGGCTCTGGGGCGATTTGGGGGGTCCCGGGGGGTTTGGGGGGTCCTGGGGGATTTTGGGGATTTTTGCGGAGAATTTGGGGGGGATTTTGGGGGGTTCCAGAGGGGTTTTGGGGGTCCTGGGAGGGGTTTTGGGGGGTCTGGACTGAGGCAGTGAGGGGGGAACCGGGGGTCCTTGGGGGGATTTGGGGGGTCCCCGGGGGGTTTGGGGGGTCCTGGGGGGATTTTTTGGGGGTTATGGGGAGATTTTGGGGGGTCCCGGGGGGTTTTGGGGAGGGGTCTCAAGGGGATTTTTGGGGATTCCTGGGGGGATTTTTTTGGGGGGATTCCGGGGGATTTTTGGGGAGGGTCTCGGGGGGGATTTTGGGAGGTTCCAGGGGATGTTTTGGGGGGTCCCATGGGGATTTTTGGGGCCATTTCGGTGCCTCCCGCCCCTCCCAAATTGGGGAGGGGTCTGCTGGGGTGAACGCGGGGGTGGGGGCGGCTCGAGGGGATTTGGGGAGGGGTCTCAGCCCCCTCCCCCCCCCCCCCCCAGAGCGGCAGCTGTGGGTGGAGGAGGGGCAGGACCTGGTGCTGGGACTGCGCCCTGCCCTGGCACGGGGCGTCCCACGGCGCCAAAACCTACAGCTTCTACCAGGTACCCCTCCCCCAAATTGCCCAAATCCCCCAAAAATACCCCCAAAAAATCCCCCAAAAAATCCCCCCTGGGACCGCCCAAAATCCCTCCCCAAATTGCCCCAAATCCCCCAAAAATCCCCCCAAAAAAATCCCCCCAAAAACCCCCCCTGGGACCGCCCAAAATCCCTCCCGAAATTTCCCCCAAATTCCCCCCAAAAAATCCTCATAAACCCCTCCTGGGACCCCCCCCACAAAACAGCCCGAAATTCGCCCTTCGAAGCCCAAAAAATTTCCCCCGAATTCTCCCCAAATTCCCCCCAAAAAAATCCTCAAAAATCCTCCTAGGACCCCCCAAAATCCTTCCCCGAAATTCGCCCACGGAACCCCCCAAATTCCCCCCAAATGCCCCAAAATTCCTCCCGAAATTCGCCCTCGGAACCCCCCCAAATTCCCCCAAAAAATCCTCAAAAATCCCCCTTGGGACCCCCCAAATTCACCCCAAAAAAATCCTTAAAAATCCCCCCCCCGGGAATCTCCAAAATCCCTCCCGAAATTCGCCCTTGGAACCCCCAAAAACCTGCCCCAAATTCCCAAAAAATCCTCCCAAAAATCCCCCCTGGGACCCCCCCCCCTAAAATCCCCCCCGGGACCCCCCAAAACCCCTCCCGAAATTCGCCCTTGGAACCCCCAAAAACTCCCCTAAATTCCCCCAAATTCCCCACAAACGCCCCCCAGGACCCCTTTTTCTCCCCTTTGCAGCGCCTGGAGGGGCCGGGGGCGGCTCCGGAGCCCCCCGCGCCCCCTCCCCAAGGGCGGGGCGGGCCCGCGCCCCCCGGCCCGGCCCGGCCGCGCCCCCCGCCCGCGGAGCGGCTGCTGCGGAGCGGCCCCGGGCCGGTGCTGGAGCTGAAGGCGGCGGCGGCGGCGGCCGCGGGGCGGTACCGGTGCCTCATGCGCGGCCCCAGCGGGCGGGCGGGGTCGCAGCTGCACTTCAACGTCACCGGTGAGCGCCCCGAAATGTACCCCGAAATGAGCCCGAATGGGGCTCGAAATGTACCCCGAAATGGCCCCGAAATGTGCCCAAAATGGCCCCGAAACGGGCCCGAAATGGGCCCGGAATGTGCCCGAAATTAACCCCGAAAGGGGCTCGAAATGGGTCCCGAAATGCGCCCCGAAATGGGCCCGGAATGAACCCGAAACGGGCCCGGAATGCACCCCGAAATGGGCCCGGAATGAACCCCGAAATGAACCCCGAAATGTGCCCGAAATGGGCCCGAAATGTACCCCGAAATGAGCCCGAATGGGGCTCGAAATGTACCCCGAAATGGCCCCGAAATGTGCCCAAAATGTGCCCGAAATGAACCCCGAAATGTGCCCCGAAATGAACCCGAAATGAACCCGAAATGGGCCTGAAATGAACCCCAAAATTAACCCTGAAATGAACCCCGAAATGGGCCCGACATGGGCCCAAATTGTGCCCGAAATGAACCCCGAAATGGGCCTGAAATGTGCCCCGAAATGTGCCCAAAATGTACCCGAAATGGGCCCGAAATGGGCCGGAAATGTGCCCGAAATGGGCTGGAATTGGGCCTGAAATGGGCCCGAAATGTACCCCGAAATGTACCCTGAAATGGGCCCGAAATGCCCCGCAAAATAGCTGCTAAATAGCCCCAAAGTATCCCCTAAATATTCCCGAAATGTCCACTAAATACCCCTGAAATATTTCCCAAATATCCCTAAAAATACGCCCAAAATAAACCCCTAAACATCCCCAAAATATCCCCGAAATAAACCCCAAAATATCCCTAAAATTACCCCCAAAATACCCCGAAATACCCCCAAAAAATCCCTGAAACACCCCCAAAAATTACCCCACGACCCCTTCCCCAAATCCCACCCCAGAACCCCCAAAATCCCCCCTAGGACCCCCAAATTGCCCCAAAATCCCCCCAGGACCCCCAAAATCCCCCCCAGAATCCCTCCAGGACCCCCAAAACCTCCTCGGGACCCCCAAAATGCCCCCAAAATCCCCCAAGGCCCCGCCCCAGATCCCCCAGCCCCGCCCCAGATCCCCGCCCCCACTGACGCCCCTCCCCCCGCAGTCGTGCCCCGCCCCCGGCTCCAGGGCGAGGCCCCGCCCCCCCCGCGCGCCCACCCCGGGGGGCTCCCCCCGGCCGCGCTCGCCGCCATCGCCGTCACGACTATCGCGACAGTGCTGGTGGCCGCGGGCATCGCCTGGTGAGCCCGGGGGGGATTCGGGGGGATTTCGGGGAGTTTTGGGGGTCCCGGGGGAGATTTTGGGGGATCCCGGCGGGATTTCGTGAGGATTTGGGGGAGTTTTGGGGGGATTTTGGGGGGTTTGGGCGTCCCGGGGGGGAATTTGGAGGGTCCCAGGGGGATTTGGGGGGATTTCGTGAGGATTTTGGGGGTCCCGGAAGGAATCTGGGGGGTTCCGGGAGAATTTTTGGGGGGGTTTCAGGAGAATCTTGGCGGTTTCAGGGCGATTCTGGGGGCGTAGGTGAAGAAGCCACGCCCAGCCGCGAGACCGCGCCCCCCTCCTCCGGAGGCGTGGCCTAATCTAAGCCCCGCCCCCGCTCTGGCTCCGCCCCCAGGTTCTGCCTCCGTCGCGGGGACCCCCAGGAGCACCAGGACCCCCCCCAAATAAAGGAGGAGTAGCGACCCCTCCCCTCCCCCGGGCCTCGCGTTATTTGGGGAGGGGTCCCGCCACTAAAACCCCCCAAAATTGCCCCAAAATCCCACCAGGACCCCCCAAATCCCACCCCAGACCCCTAAAATCCCCCCCCAGGACCCCCAAAAATCCCCCAAAATCCCCCCAGGACCCCCCTAAATCCCCAAAAAATCCCCCCCAAATCCCACCCAGGACCCCCCAAATTTCCCCAAAATCCCCCCAAAATCCCCAAAAAATCCCCCCCAAATCCCACCCAGGACCCCCCACATTTCCCCAAAATCCCCCCAGTCTCACCCCGATGTCGCCGTCTCTCCTTTATTTGGGGAGGGGTCTCCGTGTGCGACCCCTCCCCCCCGCACAGATCCGGGGGGAGATTTTGGGGAAATTGGGAGGAATTTGGGGGGGGGGGGGGTCTCAGGTGTTTTTTGGGGATTTTGGGGGGGTTTCAGGGGATTTTGGGGTATTTTGGGGGGGATTTTGGGTATTTGGATTATTTGGGGGGGGTCTCAGGGTATTTGGGGTATTTTGGGGGGGATTTTGGGTACTTTGGGTTATTTTGGGGGGATTTTTGAGGGGTTTGGGGTTATTTTGGGGGTTATATTGGGGGCGATTTTGGGCGGTATTTTGGGGGTTATTTAGGTTCTTTTGGGTTATTTTTTGGGGGTCTCAGAGGTCGTCGCCCCCCTTGAGATCCCAGAGGCGCCACCGGATTTTGAGGAGGGGGCGCAGGGAGATTTTTGGGGGGGGATTTTGGGTTATTTTGGGGGTTATTTTAGGGGTTATTTTTGGGGGTATTTTAGGGGCTATTTAGGTTTTTTTGGGGAGGGGTCTCAGAGGTCGTCGCCCCCCTCGAGCTCCCAGAGGCGCCGCCGGATTTTGAGGAGGGGGCTCAGGAGCCCCCCCGGGCCCAGGGGCACCCCCGGGCGCAGGCGGAAGCCCCGGGTGGGCAGCAGGAGCGGGGGGTGGTCCGAGAAACTCTCGAAAATGTCACCTGGGGGGACCCAAAAAGCACCAAAATCACCCCAAAATCACCCCCCCAAAATCAGACCCAAAAAGCACCAAAATCAGCCCAAAAATCAGCCCAAAAAACAACAAAATCAGCCCAAAAATCAGCCCAAAATCAGCCCAAAATCAGACCCAAAAAGCACCAAAATCAGCCCAAAATCACCCTCCCAAAATCAGACCCAAAAAGCACCAAAATCAGACCCAAAAAACAACAAAATCAGCCCAAAATCACCCCCCAAAATCCCCCGAGAAACTCTCGAAGATGTCACCTGGGGGGACCCAAAAAGCACCAAAATCAGCCCAAAATCACCCTCCCAAAATCAGACCCAAAAAGCACCAAAATCACCAAAATCAGCCCAAAAAACAACAAAATCAGCCCAAAATCACCCCCCCAAAATCAGACCCAAAAAGCACCAAAATCAGCCCAAAATCAGACCCAAAAAACAACAAAATCAGCCCAAAATCACCAAAATCAGTCCCAAAAAACAACAAAATCAGCCCAAAATCACCCCCCAAAATCCCCCGAGAAACTCTCGAAAAATGTCACCTGGGGGGGACCCAAAAAGCACCGAAATCAGCCCAAAAATCAGCCCCAAAAAGCACCAAAATCAGCCCCAAAAAGCACCAAAATCAGCCCAAAATCACCCCCCCAAAATCAGACCCAAAAATCAGCCCAAAATCACCAAAATCAGACCCAAAAAACAACAAAATCAGCCCAAAATCACCCCCCAAAATCCCCCGAGAAACTCTCGAAAAATGTCACCTGGAGGGGACCCAAAAAGCACCGAAATCAGCCCAAAAATCAGCCCAAAATCACCCCCAAAACCTACCAGAAACTCACCTGGGGGCGACACAGGGGGTGTGACACAGGTGTGACACAGGTGTGTGACACAGGTGACATGGGGGGGGGGTGTGACAGGTGTGACAGGTGTGTGACACAGGTGTATAACACACATACACACACAGGGGGTGTGACACAGGTGTATCACACACACACACAGGTGTATCACACACACACACACACAGGTGTATCACACACACACACAGGTGTGACACAGGTGTATAACACACATACACACAGGGGGTGTGACACAGGTGTATCACACACACACACAGGTGTATCACACACACACACAGGTGTGACACAGGTGTATAACACACATACACACACAGGGGGTGTGACACAGGTGTATCACACACACACACAGGTGTATCTCACACACACACACACAGGTGTATCACACACACACACAGGTGTGACACAGGTGTATAACACACATACACACAGGGGGTGTGACACAGGTGTATCACACACACACACAGGTGTATCACACACACACACAGGTGTGACACAGGTGTATAACACACATACACACACAGGGGGTGTGACACAGGTGTATCACACACACACACAGGTGTATCACACACACACACACACAGGTGTATCACACACACACACAGGTGTGACACAGGTGTATAACACACATACACACACAGGGGGTGTGACACAGGTGTATCACACACACACACAGGTGTATCACACACACACACAGGTGTATCACACACACACACACACAGGTGTATCACACACACACACAGGTGTGACACAGGTGTATAACACACATACACACACAGGGGGTGTGACACAGGTGTATCACACACACACACAGGTGTATCTCACACACACACACAGGTGTATCACACACACACACAGGTGTATAACACAGGTGTATAACACACACACACACACACACACACACACACACACACACACACACACAGGTGTGTGACAGGTGTATAACACACGCACACAGGTGTATAACACAGGGGTATAACACACACACACACACACGCGCGCACCCCCCCAGGTGCGTGGCTCACCTGTGGTGGCGGCCGCGCTCTCCTCGGGGGCGGGGCTCCAGGCGGGTGGGGCCGCCCGGCCCCGCCCCAGCCGGTAGTGCCTCAGCACGTGGTGCAGCTGTGCAGGTGAGAGCGCCGGGAACTCGGCCCGGAGCCGCGCCCAGGTGGCCTTGGGGACACGGACAGGTGTGAGCAGCTGTGTGCCCAGGTGTGTGCTCAGGTGTGTGCCCAGGTGTGTCTGCGATGCCCCCAGGTGTGCCCAGGTGTGCTCAGGTGTGTCTGTGGTGCCCCCAGGTGTGCACAGGTGAGTCTGTGGTATCCCCAGGTGTGCACAGGTGTGTCTGTGGTGCACCCAGGTGAGTCTGTGATATCCCCAGGTGTGCTCAGGTGTGTCATAGGTGTCTCATAGGTGTACCCAGGTGTGTCTGATATCCCCAGGTGTGTTTATGATGCCCCAGGTGTGCCCAGGTGTATCCCCAGGTGCGCTCACCTGCTCGAGGCAGCCGTGGGGCGTGCACAGCAGGTTGGCCGTGGCCGAGAGCTGTGCCCAGGTGTATCCCAGGTGTGCCCAGGTGTATCCCAGCTGTACCCAGGTGTATCCCAGCTGTGCCCAGGTGTATCCCAGCTGTACCCAGGTGTATCCCAGGTGTATCCCAGGTGTATCCCAGGTGTACCCAGCTGTGCCCAGGTGTATCCCAGCTGTACCCAGGTGTATCCCAGGTGTACCCAGGTGTATCCCAGGTGTATCCCAGGTGTACCCAGCTGTGCCCAGGTGTATCCCAGCTGTCCCCAGGTGTATCCCAGGTGTATCCAGGTGTATCCCAGCTGTACCCAGGTGTATCCCAGGTGTATCCCAGGTGTACCCAGCTGTGCCCAGGTGTATCCCAGCTGTCCCCAGGTGTATCCCAGGTGTACCCAGGTGTATCCCAGCTGTCCCCAGGTGTATCCCAGGTGTATCCCAGCTGTACCCAGGTGTATCCCAGGTGTATCCCAGCTGTACCCAGCTGTCCCCAGGTGTATCCCAGCTGTACCCCAGATGTGTTTATGATCCCCAGGTGTATCCCAGGTGTACCCAGGTGTATCCCAGCTGTACCCAGCTGTACCCAGGTGCGCTCACCTGCTCCAGGCAGCCGCGGGGCGTGCACAGCAGGTTGGCTGTGGCCGAGAGCTGTCCCCAGGTGTATCTGTGATATCCCCAGGTGTACCCAGGTGTATCTCAGGTGTACCCCAGATGTGTTTATGATCCCCAGGTGTATCCCAGGTGCGCTCACCTGCTCCAGGCAGCCGCGGGGCGTGCACAGCAGGTTGGCCGTGGCCGACAGTTTCCTGAAGAAGTCTCCGGCGATGTCGCCCAGCCCCAGCGCCCCCAGCCCGTCCAGCACCAGGTCCAGGTTGGTGCGGAGCCGGACGCCCACCCACCACTGGAAGAACGGCCCCGCGCTGCCTGCGGGGCAGAACGTTTGGGGTTACTTCGGGCTTCTCACACATTTTTAGCAGATTTTTCCCCAGATTTTTTTCAGATTTTTTTTCGGATTTTTATCGGATTTTTTTCAGATTTTTATAGGATTTTTTTCAGATTTTTTTCCGGATTTTTATCACATTTTTTTCAGATTTTTATCGGACTTTTTTCAGATTTTTATCAGATTTTTTTCAGATTTTTTATCACATTTTTTTCAGATTTTTTCAGAATTTTTTCCGATTTTTTTCAGATTTTTATCGGATTTTTTTCAGATTTTTTCAGAATTTTTTCCGATTTTTTTCGGATTTTTTTCAGATTTTTTCAGATTTTTATCAGATTTTTTTTTTATTTAATCAGATTTTATTCAGATTTTTATCGGATTTTTTTTTAATTTTAATCAGATTTTATCCAGATTTTTTTTCGATTTTTTTCAGGGTTTTTTTTTTAAATATTATTTTAATTTTATTCCAGATTTTTATCAGATATATTTCCAGATTTTAATCAGATCTTTTTTTTTCAGAATTTTTCTGGATTTTTTTCAGAGATTTTTCAGATTTTTGGTTGGTGTTTTTATATATAAACACCCCAAAATGCCCCATAATTGCACCTTTCTCCATGAGGGTGTTGAAGAGGGAGGCGTTGGAGAAGAAGAACAGGTACCCGAAGGTCTGGGACACCCCAAACCCCCCATAAACCCCTATGAACCCCTATAAACCCCAGAAATCCCATATAAATCACCCCAAAATGTCCCATTTCTGACCTTTCTCCATGAGGGTGTTGAAGAGGGACGCGTTGGAGAAGAAGAACAGGTACCCGAAGGTCTGGGACGCCAGCTCGGGGTGCAGGCGGCACTCGCGGCTCAGCCCCAGCACGGCGCTGAACACGGCCAGGGGCGGCCGCAGCCCCGCGGGGACCCCGCCCCCGTCCGGCCCCGCCCGCGGCTCCGCCGCGCCCGCGAACGGGTTGGTGTCGAGCAGGGCGGGCAGGGCCGAGTACAGGGTCTGGAATTGGAGATTTGGGGTGAATTCGGGGCATTTTGGGGGGTTCAGAGGGGTTGGTGTCGAGCAGGGCGGGCAGGGCCGAGTACAGGGTCTGGAATTGGAGATTTGGGGTGAATTCGGGGCATTTTGGGGGGTTCAGAGGGGTTGGTGTCGAGCAGGGCGGGCAGGGCCGAGTACAGGGTCTGGAATTGGAGATTTGGGGTGAATTCGGGGCATTTTGGGGGGTTCAGAGGGGTTGGTGTCGAGCAGGGCGGGCAGGGCCGAGTACAGGGTCTGGAATTGGAGATTTGGGGTGAATTCGGGGCATTTTGGGGGGTTCAGAGGGGTTGGTGTCGAGCAGGGCGGGCAGGGCCGAGTACAGGGTCTGGAATTGGAGATTTGGGGTGAATTCGGGGCATTTTGGGGGGTTCAGAGGGGTTGGTGTCGAGCAGGGCGGGCAGCGCCGAGTACAGGGTCTGGAATTGGAGATTTGGGGTGAATTCGGGGCATTTTGGGGGGTTCAGAGGGGTTGGTGTCAAGCAGGGCGGGAAGGGCTGAATAAAGGGTCTGAAATTGGGGTGAATTCGGGTGAATTCGGGGCATTTTGGGGGTTTAGAGGGGTTTGGTGTCGAGCAGGGCGGGCAGGGCCGAGTACAGGGTCTGGAATTGGAGATTTGGGGTGAATTCGGGGCATTTTGGGGGGTTCAGAGGGGTTGGTGTCGAGCAGGGCGGGCAGGGCCGAGTCCAGGGTCTGGAATTTGGGGATTTGGGGTGAATTCAGGGGATTTTGGGAGAGTTTGGGGGGTTTAGAGGGGATTTGAGAGGGTATTTGTTGCTTACAGAGGGGATTTCGGGTCCCCCAGGTGAATTTCGGGGTCCCCCAGGTGAATTTCGGGGTCCCCCAGGTGAATTGGGGCTCACCTTGGTCAGGTAGTAGACGCTCTGCTGAAACGTGGACATGATCACCTCGTCCAGCACCCCCAGGGCCTCGTCACAGCTCTCCAGGTCCCTCTCCAGCTCGGGGCACGGCCCTGAAAACCCGGGAATTTACCCCAAAATATGGTGCAAATCCCAAAATCCAGGATAAACCCCTAAATCCCGGGAATTCACCCCAAAAAAATGGGATAATCCCACAGGAATCACCCCAAAACCCCGGGGATTCACCCCAGGGCCTCCTCACAGCTCTCCAGGTCCTTCTCCAGCCCCGGGCACGGCCCTAAAAACCCGGGAATTCACCCCAAAATGGGGGTCAGACCCTAAACCTGGGATAAACCCTGAAATTGTGTCAATTCACCCCAAAATTCAGGATAAACCCTGGAAATTCATCCCAAAATATAGGATAAATCCCAAAATCCAGGATAAACCCCTAAATCCCACGGGAATCACCCCAAAATGGGGGTCAGCCCCTAAACCCCAGGGATTCACCCCAAAACTCGGAAATTCCCCCCAAATGCCCCAAAAAAATCCCAGTACGGCCCCAAAAATGTCCGGTCTGGCCCCAGAACCGCCCCAGGACCCCATCCCAGTATAAACCAGTATAAACCAGTGTAACTCAGTATAACCCAGTCTAACCAGTATAAACCAGTATAAACCAGTGTAAACCAGTATAGTCCAGTATAACCCAGTATAACCCAGTGCATCCCAGTATAACCAGTATAGCCCAGTATAGCCCAGTATATCCCATTATAACCCAGTATATCCCATTATAACCCAGTATAACCCAGTATAACCAGTATATCCCAGTATAACCCAGTATAACCCAGTATAACCAGTATAACCCAGTATATCCCAGTATAACCCAGTATAACCAGTATATCCCAGTATATCCCGGGTACCCTCGATGTCCAGCTGGGCCTCCAGCGCCTGCAGGTGCGCCTGCGCCAGGTTCAGCAGCTCCACGCTGTTCGCCAGCCCCATCCCAGTATAGCCCAGTATAACCAGTATAAACCAGTATAGCCCAGTATATCCCAGTATAACCCAGTATAACCCAGTATATCCCAGTATAACCAGTATATCCCAGTATATCCCAGTATATCCCAGTATATCCCAGTCTACCCTCGATGTCCAGCTGGGCCTCCAGCGCCTGCAGGTGCGCCTGCGCCAGGTTCAGCAGCTCCACGCTGTTCGCCAGCCACCCCAGCAGGGGGCGCAGGTCCGAGGTGACCCCGGAAAGGTCCAGACACGGGGGGGGGTCCCCGTCCGGGGGGCTGCGAAGGGTGGGGGGGGACACCAGGTCCGAGGTGACCCCGGAAAGGTCCAGACACGGGGGGGGGTCCCCGTCCGGGGGGCTGCGAAGGGTGGGGGGGGACACCCCAAAATTGGGATTGGGGATCCTCAAAATTGAGCGGGATAAACCAAAATGGGGAGGGGTTTGGGGGAGATCCCAAAATTGGGTGAGGGAGGGCCCAAAATTGGGATTGAGGCTCCTCAAAATTGAGTGGGATAACCCAAAATGGGGAGGGGTTTGGGGGAGATCCCAAAATTGGGTGAGGGGGGGCCCAAAATTGGGATTGGGGATCCCAGCATTGGGGGGGGATCCCAAAATTGGGAGGGGTTTGGGACTGGGGGACCCCAAATTGGGAGGGGTGTGGGGGGGCACACCCCAAAATTGGGAGAGGTTTGGGGTTTGGGGGGGAATCTCAAATTTTGGAGGGGTTTGGGGGGGATCCTCAAAATTGGGAAATGGATCCCAAAATTGTGAGGGAATTGGGGCAGGATCCCCCAAACTTGGAAGGGAATTGGGAGGGGGATCCCCAAAATTGGGAAGGGTTTGGGACTGGGGGACCCCAAATTGGGAGGGGTTTGGGACTGGGTGGGGGTCCCAGAAATTCCCCAAAATTCTACCCGGAATCCCCCC
Organism: Molothrus aeneus; assembly: GCF_037042795.1. Lineage (NCBI taxonomy): Eukaryota > Metazoa > Chordata > Aves > Passeriformes > Icteridae > Molothrus > Molothrus aeneus. Next base: position 14,186 of record NW_027098829.1, read on the forward strand.
AAAAATGGCCCCAAAACGGCCTGGACTGACCCCAAAACAGCCCCAGAGCAGCCCCAGGAGCCCTCCCAGTCTGTCCCAGTCCGTCCCAGTTTGTCCCAGTCCCCAGGGGCAGTTTTGGGGGTCTCAGGGAGGTTTTGAGGAGATTTGGGGCAGTTTTGGAGAGATTTTGGGCGGTTTTGGGGAGATTTTGGGCGGTTTTGGGTCTCTCTCACCTCTCCGGCTGCCGGTCCCCGATTTCCTTGATTTTCTCCTGCCAGGAGAGCGAGGGACCCTCAGTGCCCCAGTATGGACCAGTATGGACCAGTATGGACCAGTATCGCTCCCAGTATGGCCCCAGTTTCCCTCCCAGTTTCCCTCCCAGTTCAGCCCCAGTTTGGCCCCAGTATCTCCCATGTTCCCCCCAATTCCCCCCATCCCTCTGTGTCCCCAAAATGTCCCCAAATATCCCCAAATTCCCCCATATCCCCGTGTCCCCAAAATGCCCCAAAATGTCCCCAAAATGCCCCAAAATGTCCCCAAATGTCCCCACAATGCCCCAAAATGTCCCAAAATGTCCCCAGATGTCCCCGGGTCGCTCACCCCGACCGTTTCCCGCAGCATCCCGGCCACTCTCCCCAGCAGCTCCGGGAAATGTCCCGCCGGGAACTCCTTGGCCGCGTGCTCCAGGCACAGCCCCAGCAGGAACGCCGGGGCCAGCGCCCCCAAATCCTCCTCAGGACCCCCCGAATCCTCCTCGGGACCCCCCGAATCCCCCTTGGGACCCCCCGAATCCTCCTCGGGAACCCCCGAATCTCGTCCGGGACCCCCCAAACCCTCATCGGGACCCCTCAAATCCCCCTTGGGACCCCTCAAATCCTGCCCAGGACCCCCCAAATTCTGCCCAGGACCCCTCAAACCATCTCCGGGACCCCTCAAATCCTGCCCAGGACCCCCCAAATCCCCTCTGGGACCCCCCGAATCCTCATCGGGACCCCCCGAATTTTGCCCGGGACCCCCCGAATTTTGCCCAGAACCCCCCAAACCCTCATCGGGACCCCCCGAATGCCCCCTGGGCCCCGCGAAGCCGCCCAGGTCCATGCTGAGGATGTCCCGCAGCAGCGCCGCCTCGTCCTGCGGGCGGTAGCGGAGCTCGGCGCGGGGGCTCCGCAGCGCCTCCCGCAGCTGCTCCCGCCGCTCCCGGGGGCTCCTCCCGCAGCCCGCACACCCCAGCACCCCCAGAATCCCCATCGGGGGCCGCGGGGGGGGCGCCCAGGGCGGCCGCGCCCCCTCCCCAGCGCGGGGGTCCTTGTAGAGCAGCAGGACGTGCTCCCCCAGACCCAAAAGGTCCCCGGGGCGCAGCGGCGCTCGGCGGAACAGGGGGGTCCCGTTCAGCGTGGTGGGGGCGCCCCGGAAGGGCCGCACGGTGGCCGAGGGGGGCGCCCCGGAATTCGGGGAGGGGTCGCAGCCGCCCCCCAGCAGCCCCGGGGCGGGGTCCGCCTGCACCAGGCAGTGCCGCGGGAGGAGGTCGGGGGCGTCCAGGAAGGTGTCGACCACCGAGAAGGGGCCCGGGTCGGGTTTTTGGGGAGGGGGCGCGGGGGGCTCGGGGGGGCCCGGGGAGGGCTCCGGGGGGCCCGGGACCCCCGCCCCGGCGCGGCGGTCGAGGCGGCCGAAGATGTGCTGGGGGCGGGTCATGATGAAAAGGACGAAGTCCTGTGCGGGAAACGGGGTGAAAATGGGGGGTTTGGGGTAAAAAAAAAATGGGGGGTTTGGGGTTAAAAAAATGGGGGGTTTGGGGTTAAAAAATGGGGGGTTTGGGGTTAAAAAAATGGGGGGTTTGGGGTTAAAAAATGGGGGGTTTGGGGTGGGAAATGGGGGTCGCTTTGGTCCCATTTTTGGGGTGAATTTCTGGGGTTTTTTTGGAGGATTTTTGGGGTGGTTTCCCTGGGTTTGGGGGCTCACTCTGGTCCCATTTTTGGGGTGAATTTCCCGTTTTTCCTCTCACCTCCTTGCCGTAGCCCCGCAGCAGCAGGAAATAGGGGCGGGCAGGAAGAAAAGGGGATTTTTTTGGGCAGATTTCTCTGGATTTAGGGGTCACTCTGGTCCCATTTTTGGGGTGAATTTCCCGTTTTCCTCTCACCTCCTTGCCGTAGCCCCGCAGCAGCAGGAAATAGGGGCGGTCCCGGGGGGGCTGGATCAGGCACTGCGACAGCAGCTCCAGGCCGGGACCCCCGTCCCCATCGCCGCCGTCCGGGGTCCCGGGGGTGCCGGGGGTGCTGGGCGGGGGTCCCGGGGGGGCGGGGCCCGCGCTGTCCCCGCCCCCGGCCACGCTCAGGGCCTTGCGCTGGCGCCGCCGCGTGCTCAGGTTGAGGTCGCTGATGCTGCGCCGCATGGCCGGGCCGGGGTCGCCGCGGGCCGGGGCCGCGGGGCCGCCCGAGGCCGCCCGGGAGCGGTTCCGGTGCAGGCGGCGGGAGGGGGGCGGCAGCCCTGGGGAAACGAGGGGAGGGGGCGAAGGGGGCGAAGGGGGCGTTGGTGGAGCTGGGGAATGTGGGGAGGGGGCTTGGGGGGGGACACCGTGGGAATGTGGGGAGGCTCCGGCATTGGGGGGAAATGGGGGGAAAATGGGGAAAAAGAGGAAAATAATGGGGGGAAAATGGTATTAAGGGGAAAAAATGGGGGAAAAACAGGATTAAGGGGAAAAAACGGGGGGGGAAATAGGATTAAGGGGAAAAATGGGGGGAATAGGAATAAGGGCAAAAAAAAGCGGGGGAAAAACGGGGGTAAAAATGGGGGGGGAAATAGGAATAAGGGCAAAAAAAAACCGGGGGAAAAATAGGAATAAGGGGGAAAAACCGGGGGTAAAAATGGGGGGAAAATAGGAATAAGGGCAAAAAAAAACCGAGTGAAAAACAGGATTAAGGGGGAAAAAACGGGGGGAAAAATAGGATTGAGGGAAAAAAAAAAAACCAGGGGGAAAATGGGAATAAGGGCAAAAACACCGGGTGAAAAACGGGGGGAAAATAGGATTAAGGGCAAAAAAAAAAACCGAGGGAAAAACGGGGGGAAAATAGGAATAAGGGCAAAAAAACCGGGGTAAAACCGGGGTAAAAATGGGGGGGGGGGAAATAGGAATAAGGGCAAAAAACGGGGAAAAATAGGAATAAGGGCAAAAAACCCGGGGTAAAAGCGGGGTAAAAATGGGGGGGGGAATAGGAATAAGGGCAAAAAACGGGGAAAAATAGGAATAAGGGCAAAAGCCCCGGAGTAAACCCGTGGTGAAAAGGCAATCCAAGCGTCCCAGGTTAAAAGGGGGGGAATGGGGGAGAAATGGGGTAGAAATTGGGTTAAAAGGGCCACCCCATCCCTCACCGGCGCCGTCGCCTCCCTCGCCGTTCTCGTCTCCTCCTGCTCCTCCTCCGTCGCGCTCCCGCTCCCGCTCCAGGTCCTCCCTGCGGCGGATCTCGAAGCGGCGGGACCAGCCGGCCTTGGGCTTCCAGAGCTCCTGCAGCAGCAGCGGCCGCTCCGCGTCGCCCACCTCGCGCAGGTGCTCGCCCTGCCAGGCGCCGCCGGGCCCGCCGGGCCTGCCCACGACGTCGCAGAGCGCGAAGCGCGCGAAGTCCTCGGGGTCGAGGCCGTAGCGCTCGAGCGCCTCGCGGACCAGGGCGCGGGCGCTGCAGCGCGGCGTGGCCAGGACGCTCTTGTAGTTGGCGCCGCGGGAAATGGCCCCGCCGAAGATCTTGAGGATGCACGGCGGGCTCGGCGACAGCGCGGGGCCCGGGAGCGCGGCGGGGCCGTCGCGGAGGTCGCTGAGCTTCTTCTCGCTGGCCCAGCGGGAGTGGGGGTGGCCCGGGCCGGTGCTGGTGGTGCTGGCGGCGGTGGTGGCGCGGTGGAAGAGGTGGGAGAGGCGCTTGTGGCGCGGCGGCTTCGCCTTGGGAGCGGGCGCCGCGCTGGGAATGGGGCGGGGGTCCGAGGGGTCGCTGGCGCGGCTGGGGGTGTCCGAGGAGGTGGAGCTGAGGGGGGAAAAGGGGGGAAATGGGGTTAAAAGGGGGGAAAAAGGGGTAAAAATGGGGTTAAAAGGGGTAAAAATGGGGTTTAAGTGGGGGGAAATGGGGTTAAAAGAGGGGGAATGGGGTTAAAAGGGGGAGAAATGGGGTAAAAATAGGGTTAAAAGGGGGGGAAATGGGGTTAAATGGGGGGAAATTGGGTTAAAATGGGGGAAAATGGGGTTAATAGGGGGGAAATGGGGTTAAAGGGGGGGAAATGGGGGAGGAATGCGGTTAAAAGGGGAAAAATGGGGTTAAAAGGGGAGGAAATGGGGTTAAAAGCGGGGAAATGGGGTTAAACGGGGGGAAATGGGATTTGGGGGGAAATGGGGAGAAATTGAATTAAAGGGGGAAAAAACGGGGGGAAATGTGGGAAAAATTTAATTAAAAGGGAAAAAAACAGGGGGAAATGGGATTAAGGGGGGAAATGGGATTAATGGGGAAAACTGGGGGAAATGGGATTAAAGGGGGGAAAAACGGAGGGAATGGGATTAAAGGTGGGAAAAATTGGGGGGAAAACGGGGGAAATGGGATTAAAGGGGGGAAAAACAGGGGGAATGGGATTAAAGGTGGGGAAAAATTGGGGTGAAAAAGGGGGAAAACGGGATTATGGGGTCTCACCGCACGGAGCCCGCGCTGGGCCAGCGCCGGCTCATCTTGGCCAGGCGCTTCTTGGGGGAGTTGATCCAGAGCCCCACGGGGAAATGGAGCTTCCCGAAGCGGGGCGAGCCCTCCTTGCGCTCCTCGGGGAGCATCCTCTGCTGAGCGAGGCCAAAAAAGGCCAAAAAAGGGGGAAAAAGGGGATTTCGGGGCACCCTCCCCGCAGCCCGCGCCCCAAACCCCAAATCACAGCTTTGACCGACCCAAAAACGCCTTTTCCAGGCTTTTTTCTCGCCAGACTGCTCAAACTCTCCCTTTCTCACCTTTTTTCCCCAAAATCCCCCTCAGGCTCCACCCGGGACCCTCCCACCCCCCTTTTTCTGCCCAAATCCCCTTTTCCCACGCTTTTCCCCCCGTTTCCACCCTTTTCCTCACCTTTTTTCCCCTTTTCCTCAAAAAACCCTTTTTTATTCCCCTCAGGACCCTCTCACCCTCCTTTTCCACCCATTTCCCCCCTTTTCTCACTCTTTACCTCCCCTTTTTTCCCTTTTATCCTCATTTTCCCACACTTCTTCCCTTTTTTCCTTCTTTTCCCCTTTTTCTCCCTTTTACCTCCCCTTTTCCCCCCCCCGTTCCCACCCTTTTTCCCCTTTTTCCCCTTTTTCTACCCAAACCCCCTTTTCCCCCCCCTTTTTCCTTTTCTCCCCTTTTTTACCCTTCTCCCATCCTTTATTCCCCCTTTTCCCCCTTTTCCCCCCTCTACCTCCCATTTTTCACCTTTCCCCAGCCTTTATCCTGCATTTTCCCCCATTTCCCCCTCTTTATCCCCTCAGCCCCCCCTTTTCCCCCCTTTTCCCACTCTTTTTTCCACCCAAATCCCCCCTTTTCCCACCCTTTTCCCTCAAAACCCCCCTTTTTCCCAAAAAAAACCCTTTTTCCCCAAAAAAACCCTTTTTTCCCCCCTCTGGACCCTCTAACCCCCGCAGTTCCCCCTTTTCCCCCCGTGGCCGCCCCTCACCGTGGTGCCGGCGGCTCCCGGCGCTGCCGAATTCCCGGAGAATTCCCGAATTCCCGGAGAATTCCCCCGGTCCCGTTTCCCGGGGGGGGGGGGCAGGAAGGGCCGAGCCGGGCCAGGAAATCGAGGGGGGGGGGCGGGAAGGGCGGGGGGGAGGGGCACGGCCGGGAGGGGGGGGAGGGGGAGGGGAGGGGAAGGGGAGCCCCGAGCAACCCAAAATGGGGGGGCCTGGGACGGACCCCCACCCAAAGGGACCCCAGAGCCACCCAAAGGGACCCCAGAGTCACCAAAGGGACCCCTCAGGGTGACCCCAGAGTCACCAAAGGGACCCCAGAGCCATCACGGACCCCTCAGGGTGACCCCAGAGTCACCAAAGGGACCCCAGAGTCACCCAAAGGGGTCCCAGAGCCACCCAAAGGGACCCCAGAGTCACCCAAAGGGACCCCAGACCCACCCAAAGGGACCCCTCAGGGTGACCCCAGAGTCACCAAAGGGACCCCAGAGCCACCAAAGGGACCCCAGACCCACCCAAAGGGGTCCCAGAGCCACCCAAAGGGACCCCAGAGCCATCATGGACCCCTCAGGGTGACCCCAGACCCACCCAAAGGGACCCCAGAGCCACCCAAAGGGGTCCAAGAGCCACCCAAAGGGGTCCCAGAGCCACCCAAAGGGACCCCAGAGCCATCATGGACCCCTCAGGGTGACCCCAGAGCCACCCAAAGGGACCCCAGAGCCACCAAAGGCACCCCAGAGTCACCAAAGGGACCCCAGAGTCACCCAAAGGGGTCCCAGAGCCACCAAAATGGGGGGGCCTGGGACGGACCCTCACCCAAAGGGACTCTAGAGCCACCATAGGGACCCCAGAGCCATCATGGACCCCTCAGGGTGACCCCAGACCCACCCAAAGGGACCCCAGACCCATCATGAACCCCTCAGGGTGACCCCGGACCCCACAAGAGGGACCCCAGACCCACCCAGATGGACCCCAGACCCACCCAGATGGACCCCAGACCTGTCTATGTCCCCCCAGAGGGGCCACAGACCCCTCACAGACCCCTCAGGGTGACCCCAGATCCCCCAAAGAGACCCCTGACCCCCCCAAAGGGATCACAAACTCCCCAACGGACCCCAGACCCACCAAAGAGGGGCTCAGACCCCTGTAGAGGGATCCCAGACCCCCCAAAGGGACCCCAGAGCAACAAAACAGACCCCAGACCCCCTCCAAAGGGACTCCAGGTGCCCTCAGGGTGACCCCAGACCCCTCAGAGTGACCCCAAACTGCTCCATGTCCGTTCAGGGTGACCCCAGACCCCTCACAGACCCTTCAGGGTGACCCCAGACCCCTCACAGACCCCTCAGGGTGACCTTCTCCCCTCACAATGACCCCAAACCTCTCCATGACCCCTCACGGTGACCCCGGCCCCTCACGACCCCCCTCCGCCAAATCCCCTTCCCTCAGAGCCAGGCCCCGCCCCCTCTGCCTCACCGGGCACGCTCATTGGCCGAGCTTTTCCCGCCTCGCCGCGCGCAAGCCAATCAGAGCAAGGCAAAGAGAAGGATAGGCGGGACCGGCATGTTTTGGGCGGGAAGAGAATCGGCCAATCAGAGCCCGAAGCGCATCAAAACAAACCACGCCCTAAAGCCGCGCCTCTTCACCAAGGCCGCACCTCCTCCCCGAGACCACGCCCCTCACAGTGGCCACGCCCCCTGCCCGCGGCTCCGCCGCGGTCCTAAAGCCCCCGAAAAACCCCCAAAAACGCTAAAATCGGCCCCAAAACCGAGCCCCGGATCCTCAAAATCGACCTCAATCACCCCCCAATCACCAAAACCCCCTAAAATGGGCCCAAAACAGAGCCCTGGAGCCCCAAAATGGACCTCAATCCCCCCCAAAACCCAATATCGGCCCCAAACCCCAGCCCTGGAGCCCCAAAATGGACCTCAATACCCCAAAAACCCCAAATTCGGCCCCAAAATCTACCTCAATCCCCCCCCAACCCCAAAATCGTCCTCAAAACCGAGTCCCGGCGCCCCAAAATACCCCCGAATCCCCCCAAAACCCCCTGGGAGCCCCAAAACCGAGCCCTGGAGCCCCAAAATGGACTTCAATTTCCCCCCCCCGGCCCCAAAACCCCCAAAATCGGCCCCAAAACCGAGCCCCGGAGCCCTCAAATGGACCTTGTTCCCCTTCAAAGCGTCCCCGAAACAGCGACACAGTGACACAGTGACACAGTGACACAGTGACAGCGGCGCGGGGAAAGTGACAGCGACAGTGACACGGTGACAGTGACACGGTGACAGTGACACAGTGACAGTGACACTGCCACCCCCCAGCCAGCGCCGCCACCACCGCTGTCCCCCCCGTGTCGCCGCTCTGGGCCCCGCAGCGACGCCGCGGACGCTGCCACCCCCCCCGTGCTCCCTCCGTGTCCCCCCAATGTCCCCCCGTTTGTCCCCCCCGATTTTCCCCCCTTTTGTCCCCCCGGTTTTCCCCCCATTGGGGACATTGCCACCCCCCGTGTCCCCCCCGTATCCCCTGAATGTTCCCCGTTTTTCCCCCGCCGTGTCCCCCCGGTTTTCCCTCCTTTGTCCCCCCCCATTGGGGACGCTGCCACCCCCCCGTGCCCCCTCTTTGTCCCCCCGTTTCCTCCCCGGTGTCGCCCCCACATCCTGCCCTGTGTCCCCTCCGTGTCCCCCCCCGGTGTCCCCTCTTTGTCCCCCCGTTTTCCCCCATCCCTTTTCCCCCCCCCCCGTGTCCCCCCGGTTTTCCCCCCTTTGTCCCCCCCCCCACTGGGGACGCTGCCACCCCCCCGTGTCCCCCCTTTGTCCCCCCGTTTTCCCCCCTGTGTCCCCCCCGGTTTTCCCCCCCCGTACTCCCTGAATGTCCCCCCATGTCCCCCCCACTGGGGACGCTGCCACCCCCCCCGTGTCCCCTCCGCGTCTCCTCCGTGTCCCCCCGTTTCCCCCCGTCCCTTTTTGCCCCCCCCGGTGTCCCCCCCACATCCTGCCCCGCGTCACCGCCTGACGCACGGCCCGGCCCCCCCCGCCCCCCCGGGGCCACCCGTGCTGACCGCGGTGGCCGCCGATTGTGCCCCCCCCGTCGCCCAAACCCCGACCCGGACCCCCCAAACCCCTCCTGGGACACTTGGGGGGGGTCGCCCCCATTTTTGGGGGGGGTTTCCTGCCCGGGGGGGGTCCGGGGGGGTCCCGGTGCTGACGCAGCGCGGCGGGGCCGGGGGGGGCCCTGCGGCCGCCCGGGGTTTCCGCTGACGCCAGCGGGGCCCCCCCGCCCCCTTGAACCCCCCCCCACCCCCCGAGCCCTTCCGGGACCGCGGGGGCCGCACCGGGACCCCCCCCCTCCCCCCCCCCATATCCCGGGACCCTCCCCGCGGTGTCGGGGCCGTCCCCGAGCCCGCCCCGCCCCCCCGCGCGCGCGCGCCGGACACGCCCCCCACGGGACGGCCCCGCCCCCTCCCCTCGGGTTTGTGCCCCCCCCCCGAGATGGCCCCGCCCCCTCCCCTCGGGTTTGTGCCCCCCCCCGCCCCCACGGGGGGTCCCGGCGCTGACGCGAGTGGGGGGAACCGGGGGGGGGGAGGGGCTGAGTCAGAGAGGGGGGGCGGGGGGGAACCGGGGGGTGTGCGGCCCCCCCGGTTCAGGACCTCGGGACCCCCCGGTTCGGGACGCCCGGTTCGGGACCGGGATCGGGACCCCCCCGGTTCGGGTTTGGGAACTCCCCCATGAGGGGTCGGGATCCCTCCGGTGCCGGCTCGGCTCGGTCCGGTCCGGTCCGGTCCCACCTGGTCCAGGTGCGGCCCCGGGTCAGGTGCGGGACCGCGGGTTCTCCCCCGGGGCGGGCTGGGGCTCCGGTGTCGGTTCCGGTGCACCTGGCCCAGGTGCGGCCCCGCTCCCGGTACCGCCCGGGCCCTTCCCCGTAGGGTTCGGGGCCGATCCCGGTGCACCCGGTCCAGGTGCGGGACAGGTCCAGGTGCGCCCTGCTCCAGGTTCGGGGTCTCTCCTGGTACCCCCGGCTCAGGTTCGGCTCCGCTCCCGGTACCCCCGGCGCCGGTTCGAGACCGATCCCGGTGCAGTTTGGGACCAATCCCGGTGCCCCCGGTGCAGGTTCGGGACCGATCCCGGTGCCCCCGGTGCAGGTTCGGGACCGATCCCGGTGCCCCCGGCGCAGGTTCGGTGCCGATCCAGGTGCGCCCTGCTCCAGGTTCGGCCCCGCTCCCGGTTCCCCCAGTCCGTTCCCGGTACCCCCGGTCCCGCTCCAGCCCCTCTCCAGGTGCGCCCCGGTGCAGGTCCGGGACTGATCCCGGTGCATGTTCGGTCCCGGTACCCCTGGTCCGGGTTCGGTGCCGTTCTCGGTACCGCGGGCCCGGTTCTCTCCTGGTCCCCCCGCTCCCGGTATCCCGGTCCTGGTTCTCTCCCGATTCCCCCGGTCCCGGTTCGGTGCCGGTACCGTGGTCTCGGTCCATCCCCCCCTCCAGGTGCGCCCCTTCCCCTCCTCCGCCGCCTCTCGGGGGTCCCGTTCCTCCCTCCCGGTGTGGGTCGGTGTTGGGGGGTCCCGCTCGGCCCGGGGGGGTCCCGCGTGTCCGGGGGGGTCCCGGTTCGCTCCCGGTCCCGATTCGGTCCCGATCCGGGTTCGGTCCCGGTCCATCCCCCCCCCCTCCAGGTGCGCCCCTTCCCCTCCTCCGCCGCCTCTCGGGGGTCCCGTTCCTCCCTCCCGTCGGTGCTGGGGGGTCCCGCTCGGTGCCGCTCGGTGCCGCTCGGCCCGGGGGGGTCCCGGGGGGGGTCCCGGGGGGGTCGCGCGTGTCCGGGGGCCGCCGTGGGGGGTTTCGCTCCCCCCGGGCCGTTGCTGAATGGAAAAGCCGTGACTCAGGATGTGTCATCGGCGGCGGCGGCGGCCGCGGCGGCTCCCGCGGGGGTTTATAAAGGGGGCGGGCGGCGCGCCGGGCGTCACGCGGGGACACCGGGACACGCGGGACGCGCGGGACAGACCCGGACCGGCCCGAGCCCACCCCCCAAAAAAACACGCGGGGGGGGGAACGCGGCCGCGAGCGGCGCGGGGAGGAGGAGGAGGAGGAGGAGGAGGAGGAGGAAGGCGGGGAAGGGATTTGAGGGGGGGGCGTGAAAGGGAGAGAGGGAGAGAGGAGTGGGAGCGTGTCGGGGTGCGTGGGGACAGCCCCGGAGCGTGGGGACAGCCCCGGAGCGTGGGGACAATCCCGGAGCGTGGGGACAGCCCCGGACCGTGTCCCGGTGCGTGGGGACCGTCCCGGTGCGTGGGGACAATCCCGGCGATTTTGGGGACATCCCCGGTGCGTGGGGACCGTCCCGGAGCGTGGGGACACCCCCGGCGGTTTGGGGACAGCCCCGGCGGTTTGGGGACAATCCCGGCGGTTTGGGGACAATCCCGGCCAGCGGCACCGGAGGCAGCGGCGCGTCCCGCGTGGCCGTGGGGAGGGCGCGCCGAGCGGCCCCGGGAGCGGCGCGGCCGTGGGCCGGGGTCGCGGGTGCCCCTCGGTGGCGGCGGCGCCGTCGGCAGGACCCGCGCGGGACCGGCCCCGAGCGGGTCACGGGTGACCGTGGGGTGACCCCGCCGCGCCACCCGCGGGAGCGGAGCCCCGAGCGCACGGAGCGCGACCCCCGCGCGGCTGCGGGGACCCCGCGGACCGACCCCCGCGTCCCGCCATGAACCGTGAGTGCCGCCCGCGGGCGCGCGTGGGGCGGGGAGGGGGCGACAACCACCGGGAACCTGGGGGGGGGCACCGCCCGCGCGACCCCCGTGGGGAGGGTCCGGGCATGGGGAGGGTCCGGGGGGGTTTCCCTGCGTGGGGAGGGGTCCGCGCCCCGCGCCCCGCACCCCGCGCGCGCGCCCCACGGGAGCGGGCGCGTCCACTCCACCCGCGTGGCCGCGGGGCTCGGGCAGCGGCGGCCGCGCCTCAAACCGCAAACGGCCCCGGCGCACCTGCCCGCCCGCGGCGGCCGCGCCCGCCCCGCGACACGCGTGGGGGCGGCGGGCAGGGAGCGAGCGAGGGAGGGCACGCGTGGGGCTGCCCAGGTGTGAACGCAGCCGGGTTCCCTTGCGGGGTTTGTGGGGTTTTTATTTGTTTGCTTTTTTGGGGCGGATTTCGGGGGTTTCGGGACCCCCCCCCGTGCTGTTGTGTCCCCCCCCCCGCCTCGGGTGGGCCCCCCACGCGCGGGGGCTCCGCAGGTGCCGCCGCCGCCGCCGCCGCCGCCCCTGACTCAGCCCCGCATCAAAGTTTCCAGGCCGGGACCGCACAGGACGCGCGGCCGCCGCCCCCCGCCCGCAGCCCCCACCCCACCCCGAGCCGCGATCCCGCGTTTTGCCCGATTTTGCCCGATTTTGCCCAATTTTGCCCAATTTTGCCCAATTTTGCCCGGGAACCCCGAATTCTGGGAGCCCCGAATTGCTGCGAGACCACCCCCCCCCCCCCCAAAGCCGGGAGAGCGATCACAAAAATTTGGGGAGGAAAAAGTTTTGGGGAGCCCTCCCAAAAATACCGCGATTCCTGAATCCCGAGAGTCCCGAAATTTCGGGAGTGCGAGGGATTCCCGGTCCCGGCAGCCCCAAATCCCGAAATTCCCGGGCTTTCCCAAATTCGGGAGCCCCCGAATTTTGGGAGCCCCGAATTGCTGGGAGAGCCCCCCGAAAGCCGGGAGAGAGCGCGGTTGGCACAAAAATTTGAGTTGGCACAAAAATTTGGGGAGCGCCCTCAAAAAATCCCGCGATTCCCAAACGTCGGGAGTCCCGAAATTCTGGGAATGCCCAAAATTGCGAGGGGTCCTCGGTTTTCCCGGTCCCGGCAGCCCCAAATCCCGAAATTCCCGAGCCCGAGAGTCCCAAATTCCGAAATTCCCGGGTGTCTCCAAATCCAGGAGTCCCCGAATTCCCAACGGCCCCAAAATCCCGGGAGAGCCGCGCGCGGGGACCCCAAAATCCCCGCAATTCCCGCAATTCCCGAGCCCAGAATTCCCGAATTCCGGGAGCCCCAAATTCTGAGATTCCCCGAATTCCGGGAGCCCGAGGGACCCCCCCGTTCCCGGGGATTCTCCGGTTTTCCCAGGAGCCGCAAATCCCGGGATCCCCAAATTCCCAAAGTCCCGGAGCCCCGAAATCGCCCGCACCGGGAATTCCCGGCGGTGCCCCGGGAATCCCGGGATTCCCAAATTCCCGGGAATGCCCAAAATTCCCGAGAGCGCCGGAATCCTTCGGCCCCAAATTTCGGGATGCAGCCCCAAAATTCCCAGCGTTCCCGAGGTCCTCCAGCTCCGGGAATCCCGGGAAAAACGGGAAAAACGGGAAAAACGGGAACGGCGTCCCCGACACCCCCGGGACCCCTCGGGATCCTCCATCCCCTCAATCCCGGGCCCCGCGAGTCCCGGGACGTCTCCAAAATCCCGGGATTTCCGGGGTGCCCAAGCCCCAAATCTTCCCCTAAATCCCAAAATCTTCGCCCAAATCCCGCGATTCCCGTGGCTCCCAAATCCCGGCATTCGCGGGACCCCCCGAATCTCCCCAAATCCCCAAATCTTCCCCCAAATCCCGGGGTACCCGGGACCCCCCAAATCTCCCCAAATCCCGGGACCCCCCGAATCTCCCCGAATCTCCCCAAAATCGCCCTGAATCCCACCAAATCTCCCCCAAATCTCCCGCAGGGGCTCCGTGGCGGGCGCTGCTGGCGCTGCTGGGGCTGCCGGGGCTGTGGCTCCCAAAATCCCCCCAATCTCCCCCAAAATCGCCCAAATCTCCCCAAAATCCCCCAAAATCTCCCCCATTCCCGCAGGGGCTCCGTGGCGGGCGCTGCTGGGGCTGTGGCCGGGGCTGTGACCCCCAAAATCCCCCAAATCCCCCCAAATCTCCCCCAAATCTCCCGCAGGGGCTCCGTGGCGGGCGCTGCTGGGGCTGTGGCCGGGGCTGTGACCCCCAAAATCCCCCAAATCTCCCCCAAATCTCCCCCAAATCTCCCGCAGGGGCTCCGTGGCGGGCGCTGCTGGCGCTGCTGGGGCTGTGGCCGGGGCTGTGGCCGGGCCCGGGGCTGGCGCTCGCCCCCCGCCCGCGCCCCCCGAGCCCCCCGGACGCGCGCGGGGACCTGGACAGCGTCATCCACCTGGCCAAGGCGCTGCTGGGGGACACCAAGGCGCTCCTGGAGCTGCTCGTGGGTACCCCCGGGACCCCCGGGACCCCCCAAACCTCCCCAAAACTCCCAAATCCCCAAATCCCCCCAAAATCTCCCCCAAATCTCCCCCAAACCTCCCCAAATCTCCCCCAAAACCCCCTAAATCTTCCCCAAATTCCCCCAAAATCTCCCCGAACCTCCCCTAATGTCCCCCAAACCTCCCCCAAATCTCCCCCAAACCTCCCCCAAATCTCCACAAATATCCCCAAATCTCCCCAAATCCCCCCAAATCTCCCCAAAATCTCCCCAAATCCCCCAAATCTCCCCAAAATCTCCCCAAATCCCCCCAAATCTCCCCAAAATCTCCCCAAATCCCCCCAAATCTCGCCAAATCTCTCTAAATGTCCCCAATCTCCCCGAGTTTCCCTGAGGGGATTTGCTGAGATTTGGGGAGATTTAGGGAAATGGGGGGGGGGGGGGCCGTGGCAAGGGCTGACCCCGCCCCTGTCGTTGCTGTCGCGACAGAAGTCGCGATTCCCGGCGGAGGGGGAGCACAAGATGGACTCGCTGCCCGTGCTGGCCATGAGCGCGCTGGAGCTGCCCAACATCCAGGTGGGGCTGGGGGCTCCCTATGGGGCTGGGGGCTTCGTGTGGGGCTGGGGGCTTCTCTGTGGGGCTGGGGGCTCCGTGTGGGGCTGGGGGCTCCGTGTGGGGCTGGGGGCTTCCTATGGATCTGGGGGCTCCCTATGGGGCTGGGGGCTTCTCTATGGGGCTGGGGGCTCCTCTGTGGGGCTGGGGACTTCTCTGTCCCCCATGTCCCAAATCCCCCCAATGTCCCCAATGCCCCCCAATGTCCCCAATTGTCCCCAATCCCCCAATGTCCCCAATGTCCCCAATGTCCCCAATTGTCCCCAATCCCCCCAATGTCCCCAATGTCCCCAATGTCCCCCTGACCCCTCAGTGTCCCCAATGTCCCCTGTGTCCCCCAGGCCTCGGCGCTGCTGCCCCGCCTGGGCTCGGATCTCCTGCGCTACCAGCGCCTCCTGGAGTGGCTGCGCCGGGCCGGGGTCGCGCTGCGGGGCCTGGAGCCGCCGCTGGGGGCGCTGCGGGGGCGCCTCGAGCGCCTGCGGGGCCGCCTGGAGCACCTGGTGAGCGCCTGGGGGCGGGGCCGGGCGGGGCCGGGGCGGGGCCTGGGGAGGAGGAGGAGGCAGCGGGGCTGGGGTGGGCGGGGCTTGGGGAAAGAGGGGGTCCGCAGCACAGGTGAGTGCCCAGGTGCGTCCCCGTGTGCCCCAGGTGTGTCCCTGACCCTCCAGGTGTGTCCCCAGGTGTGTCCAGGTGTGTCCCTGACCCCTCTGTCCCCTCCCAGGTGTCCCCCAGATGTGTCCCTGCTCCCTCAGATGTTATCCCCTGTCCCCCAGGTGTGTCCCCAGGTGTGTCCCTTTACCCCCCAGGGTGTGTCCCTTAACCCTCCAGGTGCGTCCAGGTGTGTCCCTGTCCCCCAGGTGTGTCCCCAGGTGTGTCCAGGTGTGTCCCTGACCCCTCTGTCCCCTCCCAGGTGTCCCCCAGATGTGTCCCTGCTCCCTCAGATGTTATCCCCTGTCCCCCAGGTGTGTCCCCAGGTGTGTCCCTTTACCCCCCAGGGTGTGTCCCTTAACCCTCCAGGTGCGTCCAGGTGTGTCCCTGTCCCCCAGGTGTGTCCCCAGGTGTGTCCAGGTGTGTCCCTGACCCCTCTGTCCCCTCCCAGGTGTCCCCCAGATGTGTCC
This sequence comes from Molothrus aeneus, assembly GCF_037042795.1. Taxonomy (NCBI): domain Eukaryota; kingdom Metazoa; phylum Chordata; class Aves; order Passeriformes; family Icteridae; genus Molothrus; species Molothrus aeneus. The sequence goes on from NW_027098829.1 coordinate 29,721, forward strand.
CTGCTCCCTCAGATGTTATCCCCTGTCCCCCAGGTGTGTCCCCAGGTGTGTCCCTTTACCCCCCAGGGTGTGTCCCTTAACCCTCCAGGTGCGTCCAGGTGTGTCCCTGTCCCCCAGGTGTGTCCCCAGGTGTGTCCCCAGGTGTGTCCCTGTCCCCCAGGTGTGTCCCCAGGTGTGTCCAGGTGTGTCCCTGACCCCTCTGTCCCTCCCAGGTGTCCCGTCTGTCGCTGCCCCGCCCCGCCCCGTCGCCGGCTGTGACCCCGCCCCCGCAGGTGACGCCGTGGGGGGCGGTGCGCGCCGCGCATGCGCTGCTGCGGGGGCTGCACCTGTACCTGGACTGGGCCGCGCGCGCGCTCGTCCTGCTGCGCAACCGCCTCTGACCCCGCCTTAATTTATTCTAATTTATTCTGATCTATGCAAAACGCCCGGCGGGGCCCCGCCCCGCCCGAGGCCGCGGGAATTGCAATTATTGATGAATAATGTCGATATTTTATTGGGTTTAACGTTATTTTTATTGTCATTGTTGTCGTTTTTATTGTTATTGTCGGTATTTTTAATATTGTTGTTGGTATTTTAATTATTATTATTATTATTATTATTATTATTATTGGTATTTTTATTTTTATTATTGGTATTTTTATTTTTATTGTTGGTAATTTTATTATTATTGTCGTTATTATTATTATTATTATTATTATTATTATTATTATTATTATTATTATTATTATTATTATTATTATTGGTAATTTTATTACGGCTGTTATTATTATTGTTAATTTTAATTATTATTGTTATTATTTTAATTTTTATTATTATTTTAATTTTTATCATTATTGTTATTTTTATTATCGTGGTTATTATTATTATTATTGTCATCATTGTCATTATTGTAATTAATTATTGCTGTAATTATTACTGTAATTATTACTGTAATTATTACTGTAATTATTATTGTAATTATTGTTATTATTCGAATCCCCCCTCCCCCCAAAAAAAAATCCTATTTATTGTCTCGGATGGTTTTGTAAAAAAAGGGGGAAAAATTGGGGAAATAAAGGAGATTTTTTGGAAAAAAAAAAAAAAGCTGAAAAGTTCGATTTTGGGGACGTTTGGGATATTTGGGGAATTCGGAATTTTTGGACATTTGGGGATATTTTGGGACATTCGAGATATTCGGAATATTTCGGATATTTGGGGATATTTTGGATATTTGGAATATTTGGGATATTTGGGACTTTTGGGGGGGATTTGGGGACATTTGGGACATTTGCAGATATTTGGAACTTTTGGGACATTTGTGATATTTTGGGTATTTTTGGACATTTTGGGGATATCTGGGAAATGTGGGGATATTCTGGGCACATTTGGGGACATTTGGGACATTTGGGGGATTTTGGGGGTATTTGAGATATTTAGAAAATTTTTTGGGGATATTTCAGGACATTTGGATTTTTTTTGTATTTTTTGATATTTTTGGATATTTTGGGGACATTTTGGGGAAATTTTTGGACATTTTGGCCACGCCCCATCCCTCCCCCCCCAGCCCCACCCCAGCCCCGACCCATCAATTAACCCCCAATCCGCAATCAATCAATCAATCATTAATCATTAATTAATCAATCAATCAATCAATGGCTGTTTATTATTAACGACCCCCTTTGCTGACCTTTGGTGGCTGGGGGAGGGGTCCCGGATTTTTGGGGTCGTTTAAGGCTTTTCAAGCACTGGTGGGGGGAGGGGAGGGACCCCCCAAATTGGGGAGGGGGGAGGGGGGTAGGGGGCGGGGTCAGCTCAGATATTGCACGGGGGGGGGAGGGGCTGAGCTGGGGGAGGGGAATTTGGGACCCCCCCCCCAAAAAGGGTCTGGGGTCTTTGGGGGAGGGGGGGGAGGGGAATTGGGGACCCCTCCCCAAAAAGGGTCCGGAGTGTTCGATTTTGGGTTTTTTTGGCATTTTTGGTGCGTTTTGGGTCACACGGGCTGGGCCCACGGGCTGGGGACGCGGCCGTACTGGGGGGGCAGAAACGGGGGGGGGGGCGGGTGTCACCGGGACCACTCCCCAAATTCCCCTTCCCCCCTTCCCCCCCTCGTTACCCAAACTTCCCCGAATTTCCCCCAAGATTTCTCCCCAAATTCCCACAAATTTACCCCAATTTTTCACCCAAAATTTCCCCCCAAATCCCCACAAATCTACCCCAATTTTCCACCCAATTTTCCCCCAAATTCCTCCCAATTTTTCACCCAATTCCCCCCAAATTTCCACCAAAATTTCTCTCAAATTTTCCCCCAAATTTCCCCCCCAATTTCCTCCCAAATTTCCCCCCAAATTTTCCCCAATTTCCTCCCAAATTTCCCCCACAATTTCCCCCCAATTTTCCCAAATTCCTCCCAATTTTCCCCCAAATTTTCTCCAATTTTCCCAGATTTCCACCAAATCTTCCCCAGATTTCCCCCCAAATTTCCCCTAAACGTCCGTCAAATTTGTCCCACTTTTTTATCCAAATTTCCCCCAAATTTCTCCCAATTTTTCCCAATTCCCCTCAGATTTCCACCAAAATTTCTCTTCCCAAATCTCCCCCAAAATTCCCCCTGATTTTTCCCAAATTTCCCCCTCAATTTCCCCCCAATTTTCCCTCCACATTTTCCCAAACTGTCCCGCAAATCTTCTCCTAATTTTCCCCCCAAATTTTCCCCCAATTCCCCCCCAATTTCCCCCCACTTTTCCACCAAAATTTCCCTCCAATTTCCCCCAAACTCTCCCCCATTCCCCCCGGATTTCCCCAATTTCACCCAAAAGGCCCCAAACCTGCCCCATTCCCACCTGGATGTCGCTGAGCTCCCGCAGGAACCTCGTGGTCACTTTGGCTCCGTTCTCCATCGTGGGCACCGACAGCAGCTGGGGGGGCACGGGGGGGTCACCGGCACCCAAAAACATCACAAAATATCCCCCAAAAACATCCCCAAATCATCCCAAATTATCCCCCAAAATACCCCCAAAACCATCCCAAAATATCCCCCCAAATATCCCAGAAATATTCCCCAAAATACCCCAAAAATAATCCCCAAAATATCCCCCAAAACCATCCCAAAATATCCCCCAAAACACCCAAAAATAGATTCCAAAATATCCCCAAAACAATCCCAAAATATCCCCCAAAATACCCCAAAAATATTCCCCAAAATATCCCCCAAAACCATCCCAAAATATCCCCCAGAATACCCCAAAAATATTCCCCAAAATACCCCCAAAATATCCCAAAAATATTCCCCCAAATACCCACAAAAACAGACCAAAATATTCCCCAAAAACATCCCAAAATATTCCCCAAAATACCCACAAAATATCCCAAAATATACCCCCAAACACCCCAAAAATATCCCAAAATATCCCCCAAAAATTCCCCAAAAATCTCCATATATTTGGGGATATTTTGGAGCTATTTGAGATTTTTTGGGATTTTTTTTGGATTTTTTTGGGGAGATTTTTTGGGATTTTGGGGGGATTTTTTTGGGGATATTTTTCGAGATTGTTGGGATTTTTTTAGGATTTTTTGGGGATATTTTTGGAGTGTTTTGGGGATGTTTTGGGGGATATTTTTAGGGACATTTCTGCGGGATATTTTGGGGACATTTTGGGCTATTGGGGACCCCCTCCCAAATCCCTCCCCAAAGACCCCAAAACCTCCCCCCAAACCCCCAAACCCCGTAACCCCCCCAAATCCCCAGACCCCCCCCGATCCCCAGGACCCCCCCCGGACCCCCCCGGACCCCCCAATTCCCCCCCGGAGCCCCCAAATCCCCCCGGAGCCCCCAGGTCCCCGCACCTGCTCCTCGTACAGGATCTCGCCCACCGGGCAAACCACGCAGGCGGTGCCGGCCCCGAACATTTCCCGGAGCCGCCCCCCCTTGAGCGCCCCCAGGACGCTGCCCATGGCCAGGGGGGCCTCGCGCACCTCGAACTCCCCCTGGGGGGGGGGAAAATGGGGAGGGGTCTCGATGGGCACCCTCGGAACCGCCCCAAAACCGTGCAAAACTGACCCAAAATTGCACAAAATCCGCACAAAACCGCCCCAAAACTGCACAAAATCCCCACAAATTCACACAAATCTGCCCCAAATCCGACCCAAAACTGCCCCAAAACTGCCCAAAATTTGGCCCAAATCTGACCCCCAAACTGCTCCAAAACTGCCCCAAAACCGCCCCAAATCCGCCACAAAACTGCCCCAAAACCACCCCAAAACTGCCCCAAAACCGCCACAAATCGGCCCCAAAACCACCCCAAAACTGCCCCAAAACCGCCCCAAATCCTCACAAATCCGCCCCAAAACCACCCCAAAACTGCCCCAAAACCGCCCCAAATCCTCACAAATCCGCCCCAAAACTGCCTAAAATTCGGCCCAAATCCGACCCCAAAACTGCACCAAAACCGCCCCAAATTGGCCCCAAATCTGCCCCAAAACTGCCCAAAATTCAGCCCAAATCTGACCCCAAAACTGCCCCAAAACTGGCCTAAAACTGCCCAAAATTCGGCGAAATCTGACCCAAAAACTGCTCCAAACGCCCCCCGAGCCCCTCACCCATTTTCGGGCCAGCTCCAGGAGGCTCTGCCGCGTCACCCCCGGCAGGATCAGCCCGTCCAGGGGGGGCGTCACCAGCTCCTGACCTGGGGGGGGCACGGGGGGCGTCAGAGACACCCGGGACCCCCAAAAAACACCCAAAAACCACCCAAAAACCCCCCGGGACCCCCAAAACCCCCCAAAAACTACCCAACCCCCCCCCAAAACCCCCTGCGACCCCCCAAATCTTCCCAGGATCAGCCCCGTCCAGGGGGGGCGTCACCAGCTCCTTAAACCCCCTCCAGGAGCCCCCAAATTTCTCTCCAGGACCCCCAAATTCCCACCCACACCCCCTCAAACCCTGCCCAAATACCCCGAGAATCCCCCCAAATTTCCCCCCCTCAAATGCCCTCCAGGAGCCCCCAAATTTCTCCCCAGGACCCCCCAAATTTCCCCCCCAAACCCTGCCCAAATCCCCCCAGAATCCCCCCAAATTTCTCCCCTCAAATCCCCTCCAGGACGCCCCCAAACCCCCCAGAACCCCCACAAATCCCCCCGGGACCCCCGAAATTTCCCCCCAGCACCCCCCAGGACCCCCCGGGACCCCCCAAATCCCCCCCGTCCCCCCGTACCCCCGTCCGGGCGCTCCCAGAAGACGAAGAGGTTCATGGTGCCCACCTCGGTCAGGAGCCGCTCGGGGCCGTGCAGCCACAGCACCTGCTGGCAGCCGCGGGCCCGCGCCGCCTCCTGCAGCTCCAGGCACGGGCCGTAGTTCCTGCAAAAAAACAACAAAAAAACTCCGCAAAAATAGCCCCGAAATGGCACAAAATATACCCAAAAAATACCCCAAAAAACCCCGCAAAAATAGCCCCGAAATGGCACAAAATATACCCAAAAAATACCCCAAAAAACCCCGCAAAAATAGTCCCGAAATAGCCCAAAAATAACTGCAAAAATAGCCCTGAAATAGCCAAAAATATACCCAAAAAATACCCCCCCAAATAACTGCAAAAATAGCCCCAAAAAAACCACAAAAAATGCCCCCAAAACCCCCACAAAAATAGCCCCAAAATAGCACAAAATATACCCAAAAAATACCCCCAAAAAACCCGCAAAAATAGACCCAAAATAGTCCAAAAATAACCCAAACAATAGCCCCCAAAAACCCCGCAAAAATAGCCCCGAAATAGCCCAAAATATACCTAAAATAACCCCAAAAAATACCCCAAAAAACCCCGCAAAAATAGCCCCAAAATATCCCAAAAATAACCCCAAAAAAACCCTGCAAAAATAGCCCCCAAAAAACCCGCAAAAATAGCCCAAAAATAACCCAAAATATACCCCAAAAACAGCCCCGAAGTAGCCCAAAATATATACAAAATAACCCAAAAACCCCGCAATTAATATCCCCCAAAAAAAACCCCAAAAAAACCCAAAAAATCCCCAAAAACAAACCCAAAAAACCCCCAAAGAACACCCCATAAAAAACCCCCAAAACCAAACCCAAAAACCCCAAAACCTCCCCCAAAATTTACCCCAAATCCCTCCAAAAAAACCCCCCAAAAACGAAACCCAACAAACCCAAAAAACAAACCCAAAAAACCTCCCAAAAATCCCAAAACCCCCCCAAAAAAACCCAAAAGTGCCCCAAAGCCCCCCGTCGGTCACTCCCAGGGGTCAGTGGTCACTCTCCCCCTCCCATGGGTCAGTGGTCACCCCCCTGCCCCAATGTCCATTCCCATTGGTCAGGGGTCACTCCCAGTGGTCAGTGGTCACCCCCCTGCCCCAATGTCCATTCCCATTGGTCCTGGTCACTCCCAGTGGTCAGTGGTCACCCCCCTGCCCCAATGTCCATTCCCATTGGTCCCTGGTCACTCCCAGTGGTCAGTGGTCACTCCCTCTGCCCCAATGTCCATTCCCATTGGTCAGTGGTCACTCTCCCCCTCCCAGTGGTCAGTGGTCACCCCCCTGCCCCAATGTCCATTCCCATTGGTCAGGGGTCACTCCCAGGGGTCAGTGGTCACCCCCCTGCCCCAATGTCCATTCCCATTGGTCAGTGGTCACTCTCCCCCTCCCAGTGGTCAGTGGTCACTCCCTCTGCCCCAATGTCCATTCCCATTGGTCAGGGGTCACTCCCAGGGGTCAGTGGTCACCCCCCTGCCCCAATGTCCATTCCCATTGGTCAGTGGTCACTCTCCCCCTCCCAGTGGTCAGTGGTCACTCCCTCTGCCCCAATGTCCATTCCCATTGGTCAGGGGTCACTCCCAGGGGTCAGTGGTCACCCCCCTGCCCCAATGTCCATTCCCATGGGTCCCTGGTCACTCCCCCCACCATGGTGGTCCCTCCCGGGGCTCAGTGGTCACTCTGTGGTCACTCTGTGGTCACTCACCCGCCCAGTTTGCAGTGTCCGGCCCCGCCCGGCCCGACCCAGCCATGATCACTCCCATTGGTCAGTGATCACTCCCATGGGTCAGTGGTCACTCCCCCCGCCATGGTGGTCACTCCCATTGGTCAGTGGTCACTTTGTGGTCACTCTGTGGTCACTCACCCGCCCAGTTTGCAGTGTCCGGCCCCGCCCGGCCACGCCCGGACGTGCTGGGGGTCAGCCAGGAGCCGGATGGGGCCGAAGCCCCCGGAGAAATACGGCCCCACCGGACATAGGAGCACAAACAGGAGGGCACGTCCGGGGGGCGCCACCCCCAGGGTGGGCTGGGGAACAGAGACCCCCAAATCAACCCCAAAATCCCGGAAAATCACCCCAAAAAAATCGCCTCAAAAATCGCCTCAAAAATCCCCCCAAAAACCGCCTCAAAAATCGCCCAAAAACTGCCCGAAATCCCCCAAAATGTGCAGGGCCCAATCAGATAGAGGAGCACGAACAGGAGAGCACGGCCAGGGGCTGAGACCCCCAGGGTGGGCTGGGGAACAGAGACCCCCAAATTAACCCCAAAATCCAAAAAAATCACCCCAAAAAACTGCCCAAAAATCCAGCCAAAAACCGCCTGAAAAACCCCAAAATCTCCCCCAAAAATCCTCCCCGAAATCCCTGAAATCTCCCCCAGAGCCCGGAAATCCCCCCCCAGGACCCCCAAGATCCTCCCAGTTCTTTCCAAAATTACCCAAAATCCCCAGAATTCACCCCAAATCCACCCCCTGGGCCCCAAATCACCCCAAATCACCCCAAAGTGACCCAAAATCGCCAGAATTCACCTCAAAATCCCCCGCTGACCTCGGTGCCGATGAAGGTGGGCCGGATGTAGAGGCTGCTCCGGGGGTCCCGGGACACCCAAATCCCCCGTAATTCACCCCAAATCCCCATAAATCTCCATAAATCCCCCAGAATGCCCCAAATTAACCCAAAATGTCCCAAAATGCCGTGAATTCGGCCCAAAGCACCTCGGTGCCGATGAAGGTGGGCCGGATGTAGAGGCTGCTCTGGGGGTCCCGGGGCACCCAGCGCCCCTCGAGCCGCACCAGGGCCCGGATGCACTCGAGGAGCTCCTGACCATCGAACTCCTATTGGGGGGAAACTGGGATGGACTGGGAGGGACTGGGAGGGACTGGGAACAGCCTGAAACCAAACTGGGATGGACTGGGATGGACTGGGAGGGACTGGGAGGGACTGGGAACAGCCTGAAACCAAACTGGGATGGACTGGGAACAAACTGGGATGGACTGGGACGGGGTTTGGGGGCAACTGGGATGGACTGGGAGGGACTGGGAGGGACTGGGAGGGACTGGGATGGACTGGGAGGGACTGGGAGGGACTGGGAACAGCCTGAAACCAAACTGGGATGGACTGGGATGGACTGGGAGGGACTGGGAGGGACTGGGATGGACTGGGATGGACTGGGATGGACTGGGACAGGGTTTGGGGGCAACTGGGATGGACTGGGAGGGACTGGGAACAGCCTGAAACCAAACTGGGATGGACTGGGATGGACTGGGAGGGACTGGGATGGACTGGGATGGACTGGGATGGACTGGGATGGACTGGGATGGGGTTTGGGGGCAACTGGGATGGACAGGGAGGGACTGGGAACACTGGGGCAGGGCACTGGGAGCACTGGGAGCAAACTGGGATGGACTGGGAGGGACTGGGAGGGACTGGGAGCGCTGGGAATGGGGCACTGGGAGCACTGGGATGGATTTTTTTTTAAAATTTATTTTATTTTTGAGGGTTTTGGAGACTCTCAGGGGGGTGATTTTGGGTTTTTTTTGGGGTGATTTGGGCTTTTTTTGGGGGGGTGATTTTGCGGTTTTTGGTCACTCACAGGCAGGCAGACCCTCAGGGGTAATTTTGGGATGATTTTGGGGTGATTTTGGGGTGATTTCAGGGTTTTTAGGTACTCACAGGCAGGCAGACCCTTCGGGCAGGATTTTGGGGTGATTTTGGGGTGATTTCAGGGTTTTTGGGCACTCACAGGCAGGCAGACCCTCACGGGTTATTCCAGGGTTATTTCAGGGTGATTTTGGGGTGATTTCGGGGTTTTTGGGCACTCACAGGCAGGCAGACCCTTCGTGCCGATCTCTTCATCCTCTCCATGTTCAGTTCGGGCCGAAAAAGCCGAATTTTGTCGTCGTCGCCCCGAAAAGCCTTGAGGCCCTCGAAGAGCTGCGGGAGGGGAACAGATCTGGGGGATTTTGTGCATTTTTGGGTGGTTTCGGGGTGATTTTTGGGCTGGTTTTGAGGTGATTTTTGGGGTGTTTTGGGATGATTTTTGGGGTGATTTTTGGGCTCTTTTGAGGTGATTTTTGGGCTCTTTTTGAGGTGATTTTTGGGATCTTTTGGAGGTGATTTTTGGCTGTTTTTGGGGTGATTTTTGGGGTGATTTTTGGGGTGAATTTTGGGGTGATTTTTGGGGATTTTTTCCCCTCTGACCTTGACGGCGTAGTGCTGGGTTTGGGGTGATTTTGGGCTGTTTTTGGGCTGTTTTCGAGGTGATTTTTCGGTTATTTTTGAGGTGATATTTTGGCTGGTTTAGGGCTGGATTTTGGGCTGGTTTTAGGTTGATTTTTGGGGTGATTTTTGGGGTGATTTTTGGGGATTTTTTCCCCCCTACCTCCACGGCGTGGTTTGGGCCGTTTCTGGGATATTTTTGAACTGTTTTGGGGGTAATTTTGGGGCAGTTTTTGGGCTATTTTGGGGCAGTTTTTGGGGTGATTTCAGGTGTTTTTGGTACCTCCACGGCGTAGTGCAGCGCGCTGGAGGCCGGGTGCAGCCGCAGCTCCTGGAAGGGGCTGGTTTGGGGTAACTTTGGGCAGTTTTGGGGCAGCTTTTGGGCTGTTTCTCGGGCAGTTTTTGGGCTGTTTCTCGGGCAGTTTTTGGGCTATTTCGGGACAGTTTTTGGGGTGATTTCGGGCGGTTTCGGTACCTCCACGGCGTAGTGCAGCGCGCTGGAGGCCGGGTGCAGCCGCAGCTCCTGGAAGGGGCCGATCCTGGGCCGCCCCCAGCCCCGCTCCCGCTCCCACTCCACCGTCAGCATGTGGTCGGTGAAAACCTTCCCAAAAACCAAATCCTGGGGGCTCGGGGGCGTCCCGGGGCTCCCCGAGCGCTGCAGCTCCAGCTCCGAGGCCTGGGGGGAGATTCGGGTTAACTTGGGCGAGATTTGGGGGAGATTTGGGGATTATTTGGGGATTTTGGGGTTTATTTGGGGGGCGTTCAGGTAATTTGGGGGGATTTGGGGGATTTGGGGCCGTTTGGGGGGGATTTTGGGGGTTTTGGGGTTTATTTTGGGTAATTTGGGGTTTTATTTTGGGGATTATTTTGGGGTTTATTTTGGGTATTTTTTAGGGGATATTGTGGGGATGTTTTGGGGATATTTTAGCAGATATTTTGGGGTATATTAGGTGTATATTTCGGGTATATTTGGGGCTGTTTTGGGGTATATTTTAGGGTATATTTGGGTGGTTTTGGGGTATATTTTAGGGTATATTTGGGGCTGTTTTGGGGTATATTTGGGTGGTTTTTTGGGGTGTATTTTGGGTTGATTTGGGGCTGTTTTGGGGTATATTTTAGGGCATATTTGGGTGTTTTTTGGGATATATTTTGGGTATATTTGGGTGTTTTATTGGGGCACATTTTGGGTTGATTTGGGGCTGTTTTGGGTTTTTCCTCTCACCCTGAATGTGCTCTTGTAGCCGCGCCGGGGCCGCAGCAGCGTCGCCAGCACCTGGGGGGGGGCACAGGCTCCCAGTTTGGACCAGTTTGGACCAGTTTGGCCCCAATTTATCCCACCTGACCCCATTTTACCCCAGTTTAGCCCCATTTTACCCCATTTCGGACCCCGTTTTCCACAGTTTTGGCCCCAGTTTGGGCCCTGTTTTACCCCATTTCCCCCCATTTTTCCCCGTTTTCGCCCCAGTCTGGCCCTGTTTTGTCCCAGTTCCCCCCAGTTTCACCCCAGTTTGCCTCAGCTGACTCCATTTTAGACCCTATTTTCCCCGTTTTCACCCCATTTTTCCCCATTTTCACCCCATTTTTGCCTCAGTTTCCCCCAGCCCCGGGGAGGGCGTGGCCATGGCGGGGGGAGGAGGGGTCCGGGCCCTGCCCCTCCCCCCACGGACTTTGACCCCCCCCTGGAGCCGCCATTGCCGAGAGCACCGGACTGGGACGGACTGGGACGGACTGGGACGGACTGGGACAAACTGGGACAGACTGGGACGGACTGGGAGAGATTGGGAACAACTGGGAGCAACTGGGAGCGACTGGGACAAACTGGGACAAACTGGGACAGACTGGGAGCGACTGGGACAAACTGGGAACGGCTGGGACGGACTGGGAGAGACTGGGACGGACTGGGAGAGATTGAGAGAGAGTGGGAGCAACTGGGAATGACTGGGACAAACTGGGAACGACTGGGAACGCACTGAGAGCGACTGGGAGCAACTGGGAGAGACTGGGATGGATTGGGAGCAACTGGGAACAACTGGGAGCGACTGGGAGCAACTGGGAACAACTGGGAATGCACTGAGAGCAACTGGGAGCAATTGGGAGAGACTGGGACAGACTGGGAACAACTGGGAACGACTGGGACGGACTGGGAGCACTGGGAGGGACTGGGACGGACTGGGAGAGGGACTGGGAGAGACTGGGAGCACTGGGAGGGACTGGGAGGGACTGGGGGGCACTGGGAGGGACTGGGGGGCACTGGGAGGGACTGGAGGGGACTGGAAGGAACTGGGGACACTGGGAATGGGGATCCTGGGGGCACTGGGAGCACTGGGACGGGCACTGGGAGGGCCTGAGTGGAACTGGGAAGGTCCAAAGGTGAACTGGGAGCACTGGGAGGGGACTGGGAGGGGACAGGTGGCACTGGGCGGGGTCACTGGGGTTACTGGGGTTACTGGGTGTTACTGGGAGGGCTAACTGGGAGTTACTGGGGCGTTACTGGGGGTTACCGGGAGGGGTTACTGGTCTAACTGGTGTTACTGGTAGCCCTGGCAGGAGTTACTGGGCTAACTGGGAGGGGTCACTGGGGTCACTGGGAGTCACTGGTGCCACTGGTGACACTGGGAGGGGTCACTGGGGGTCACTGGTCTAACTGGGGGTCACTGGGCGGGGTCACTGGGGTCACTGGGAGGAGTCGCTGGAGTTACTGGGTGGGGTCAATGGGTGGTTACTGGTCTAACTGGGGGTTACTGGGGTTACTGGGGGTCACTGGGCGGGGTCACTGGGGTCACTGGGCGGGGTCACTGCTCTAACTGGGCGGGGTCACTGGGTGGTTACTGGTCTAACTGGGGGTCACTGTGGTTACTGGGGGTCACTGGGCGGGGTCACTGGGCGGGGTCACTGCTCTAACTGGGCGGGGTCACTGGGTGGTTACTGGTCTAACTGGGGGTTACTTGGGTTACTGGGGGTCACTGGGCGGGGTCACTGGGCGGGGTCACTGGTCTAACTGGGCGGGGTCACGGGTTACTGGTCTAACTGGGGGTCACTGGGCTAACTGGGGGTTACTGGGCGGGGTCACTGGGCGGGGTCACTGGTCTAACTGGGCGGGGTCACTGGGGTTACTGGTCTAACTGGGGGTCACTGGTGCCGCTGCTGCCTCCGCTCTCTCTCACCGCTCCGCCGCCCCGGGACCGCAGCGCCGCCGCCGCCATCGCTCCAGGCCCCGCCCCTCTCGCTCTGCGCCAATCACGGCGCTCCCTCCCGCCCCGCCCGCCGCGCCTCGCCCAATCGCAGCGCGCGGCCGCGCCCCGCCCGCGCTCTCGCCCAATCGCAGCGCGCCGTTCCGCCCCGCCCCCGCCGCGGCCAATCAGCGCGCGCCGCCCTGCGGCCAATCAGCGCCGCGCCCCTCCCCAGAGCCACTCCCACCAGGCAGCCAATAAATGCAGCCGTTCACCCGCCGCTCATTTGCATATCGGCCACGCCGCCTTCGTGGGTGCTGACCAATGGGAGCGCGGCGCCGCGCGGAGGGGGCGGGGCCACGGCACGTGCGGGCAGGGGGCCACGCCCCCGAGGGGGACCCCGGGAGCCAAAAATGGCCAAAATGCCCGAAATGACCCCAAAATCTCCAAAATCCCTGAAATCCGGGGAGCCCCAAAATGCCCAAAATCCTCGGAAAATCCCCGAAATTCGGAAAAATACCAGAGATCCCCGAAATCTCCAAAATCTCCGAAATCCCCAAATCCCAGAATCCCAAAAATCCTCCGAAATCCCCGCAAAATCCTCGAAATCTTCAAAATCACCAAAATCCCCCCGAAATCCCCAAATCCCCGAAATCCAGGGACCCTCGAAATCTCCAAAATTCCCCCGAAATCCCCGGAGCCCCCAAATCCCCGAAATCCCCGAAATTTGGGGACCCTCAAAATCCTAAAAAATCCCCCCAAATCCCCAAAATCCCCAAAAATCCCCAAAAATCCCCCGAAATCCGCCAAATCCCCAAATTTTCCCAAATCCCCCCAAATTTCCCCAAATCCCCGGTTCCCCCCGGGGGTCTCGGGGCAGCTCCTGCCCACCCCGCCCCTCCCCCCTCCCCCGTTTTTGGGGTTCCCGCCCCTCCCCCCTCGTCCGTGGGTGGGGGGAGGGGCGCGCGGAGCTTCCCACGGTGGGGGGAGGGGCGGGCGGGGCCCCGGCAGGTGCGGGACGGGCCCGGGACCGAACCGGGACAGGAACCGGGACAGGAACCGGGATTGGGGTCAGGAACCGAACTGGGACAAGAACCGGGACAGGAACCGGGACTGGGGTCAGGAACCGGGACCGAACCGGGACCGAACCGGGATTGGGGTCAGGAACCAGGACCGGGACCGGGACAGGAACCGGGCTGGGATCGGGATTGGAGTTGGGACCGGACCGGACCGGACCGGGACCGGGACTGGGATCAGAATCAGGACAGGGACCGGGACCGGACCAGGACAAGAACCGGGACAGGGACAGGAACCGGGACCGGGGTCGGGAACCGGGATAAGAACCGGGCCGGGATCGGGATTAGGGTTGGGACCGGGACCGGGTTTGGAGTCGGGATTGGGACCGGGACCGGCATCAGGACACGGATCTGGATCAGGATCGGGATCGGGACCAAGGCATGGATCGGGACCAGGAGCGGGACCAGGAGCGGAACCGGGACGCGGATAAGGACCGGAACCCGGATCTGGACCGGAACCGGGACCAGGAGCCGCCGCCGCCGTGCCCCGGCCCGGAGCGCCCCCGGTCCCGGCCCGGCCCCACCCGCTGGGGCATCTGCTCGGCCGGGGCCATCAGCCACGACTTCGTGCTGGCCCTGCAGACCCTGCCCCCCGAGGAGCACACGGTGAGCCCCAAAAACCCCCAAAATCACCCCAAAATCACCCCAAAAACCCCCGATCCCGCGGAGCCCCAAAACCCCCAAAATATCCCCCAAAACGATCCCACAAAACCGCCCCGGGGCCATCAGCCACGACTTCGTGCTGGCCCTGCAGACCCTGCCCCCCGAGGAGCACACGGTGACCCCCCAAAAACCCCCAAAAACCCCCGAAATCACCCCCAAAAACCCCCGAAATCACCCCAAAATCCCCCCAAAACCCCCCAAATGCCGGGGAACCGCAAAATTACCAGGGGAACCCCAAAATCCCCCCAGGACCCCCAAACACCTGGGAATGTCCCCAAAACCCCCGGGACCCCTAAAACCCCCGGGACCCCAAAAATCCTAGGCGTGTCCCCAAACCTGGGCGGGTCCCCAAAATCCCCGGGAGCCCCAAAATCTGGGCGTGACCCCGAAAATCCTGGGCGTGTCCCTAAACCAGGGCGTGTCCCCAAAACCCCCGGGACCCCCAAAACCTGGGCGTGCCCCCAAAAACCCCCGGGATTTTGGGGTTTCTTTGGGGATTTTGGGGTTTCCCCGTGGATTTTGGGGTTTTCCCCGGGATTTTGGGGTTTCCCCGGGGATTTTGGGGTTTTCCCGGGATTTTGGGTTTTCCCCGGTGATTTTGGGGTCCCCCCCGGATTCTGGAGCGCCCCCTCCGTGTCCCCGCAGGTGGCGGCGGTGGCCGCGCGGGATTTGGGGCGCGCCCGGGGCTTCGCGCAGCGTTTTGGGGTGCCCCGGGCCTACGGATCCTACGAGGAGCTGGCCCAGGACCCCGGCGTGGGTGAGACCCCGGGTTTGGGGGATTTTGGGGGGGATTTTGGGTTTTTTGGGGTTTTTCTGGGGTTTTATGGGGTTTGTTTGGGGGGAAACTTGGTTTTTTTTTGGTGTTTTATTGGGGTCGGGTTTGTTTGGGGGTTCCCTGAGGCGGGTTTTGGGGTGTCCCCACAAATGTGAGGCTTTATGGGATTTTTTGGTTTTTGGGTTTTTTTTGGGAGGGGGTTATGGGATTTTTGAGGGTTTTATGTGTTTTTGGGGTTTTTTTGGGGGGGAATTCGGGTTTTTTTGGGGTCGGGGTTTTTTTGGGGTCACTCAGGCGGTTTTTTGGGGTTCCCCATTAGACGTGGTGTACGTGGGCGTGGTGAACCCCGCTCACCTGCCCACGGGGCCGCTGTTCTATGGGGTTTGATGCGGATTTATGATGTTTTTATGGGTTTTTTGGGGGGAATTCGGGGTTTTTTGGGGTCGGGTTTTTTTTGGGGTCACTCAGGGGTTTTTTTGGGGTTCCCCATCAGATGTTGTGTACGTGGGCGTGGTGAACCCCGCCCACCTGCCCGCCGGGCTGCTCTTCCTGCGCCGGGGCCGCGCGGTGCTGATGGAGAAGCCGATGGCGCTCGGCGCCCGCCAGGTGGCGCAGCTCGCGGGGACGGCCAGGGACAAAGGCGTGTTCCTGATGGAGGTGGGGCCGGTGGGGCCAGGGACCCCTCCCTGTGCCCCCAGTATAACCAGTGACCCCTCCCAGTGCCCCCAGTATAACCAGTGACCCCTCCCAGTGCCGCCAGTATAACCAGTGACCCCTCCCAGTGCCGCCAGTATAACCAGTGACCCCTCCCAGTATCCCCAGTATAACCAGTGACCCCTCCCAGTGCCGCCAGTATAACCAGTGACCCCTCCCAGTATAACCAGTAACCCCTCACAGTATCCCCAGTATCCTCAGGGTTCTGTTCCCAGTGCCCCAGTAACCCCAGTCTCTCTCCCAGTCCCTCCCAGTATCCCCAGTATCTCCAGTTTGTTTCCTTCCATGGTTTCCATACCCGTTTTGCTTGTTTTTTCCAGTTTCCATGCTTTCTGTACCTGTTTTTTCCCAGTTTTTTCCCATTTCCAGGGTTCCTGGACCCGTTTTTTCCCATTTTCCCCATTTTTTATAATTTCCAGTGTTTCTGTACCCATTTTTTCCCGTTTTTTTTTACGTTTTCCCCCGTTTTTTCCCGTTTTTAGGGTTTCTGGACCCGTTTTTTCCCCGCCTGGCGCCGCCTGCTCTCCCTGGCCCGGGGGGGCTGCCTGGGGTCCCCCCTGGTGCTGCGGGGGGAGCTCGGATTCGACCTGAGGGGGGTCCCGAGGCTCCGAGACCCCGGCCTGGGCGGGGGGGCCCTGCTGGACCTGGGGGGCTACGGGGTCCAAATGGCCCTGGCCATGCTGGGGGGGGCAGAGGGGCAGCCCCCTCCCCAAATTAGAGCCCACGGCGTGCTGCACCCCACCGGTACGGACTGGGATATACTGGGAGGGACTGGGAGGGACTGGGAGAGACTGGGAGGGACTGGGAGGGACTGGGTTATACTGGGATGGACTGGGAGGGACTGGGATGGACTGGGAGGGACTCGGAGGGACTGGGAGAGACTGGGAGGGACTGGGATATACTGGGAGGGACTGGGAGGGACTGGGAGGGACTGGGATATACTGGGAGGGACTGGGAGGGACTGGGAGAGACTGGGATGGACTGGGAGGGACTGGGTTATACTTGGAGGGACTGGGTTATACTGGGAGGGACTGGGATGGACTGGGATGGACTGGGAGGGACTGGGTTATACTGGGAGGGACTGGGATGGACTGGAATGGACTGGAATGGACTGGGAGGGACTGGGAGGGACTGGGAACGGGGAACTGGGGGGCACTGGGGGGCACTGGGGGGCACTGGGATCTCTCTTCCCCATTTTCCCACTTTTCTTCCCATCCTTGTCCGATTTGTCTCCTTTTCACCCATTTCCCCCATTATTTTCCTCCATTTCCCCCCATATTTCTCCCCATTATTTCTGCCCGTTTTCCCCCATTCTCCCCCCGTTATTTCCC
The DNA here is from genome assembly GCF_037042795.1 of Molothrus aeneus. NCBI lineage: Eukaryota > Metazoa > Chordata > Aves > Passeriformes > Icteridae > Molothrus > Molothrus aeneus. The sequence continues at coordinate 46,904 of NW_027098829.1, forward strand.
CCCATTATTTCCCCGGTTTTCCCCCGTTATTTCCCCCCATTATTTTTGCCCATTTCCCCGTTATTTCCCCCCATTATTTTCCCCATTTTCCCCCCGTTATTTCCCCCCATTATTTTTGCCCATTTCCCCCCAATTTCACCCCATTATTATTCCCCATTTCCCCCCATTATTTTTTCCCATTTTCCCCGTTATTTCCCCCCATAATTTTCCCCATTTTCTCCCCCATTTTCCCCCGTTTTTCCCCCATGATTTTTGCCCGTTTTCCCCGTTTTTCGCCCCATTTTCCAGGCGTGGACGAGTCGGTGTCGCTGTCGCTCTCGTTCCCCGGGCGGGGCCTGGCCTCGCTCGTTTTCTCCATGGCCGCGGAGCTGCCGGGGGGGGCGGCGCTGGGGGGGCCGCGCGGCTGGGCCGAGGTGACCAAAACCCCGGGATTTCACCCCAAAACCGGGGGGGACCCCAAAACCCGGGGGTTGGGGGAAAACAGCGCGATTTGGATTAAAACGCCGGGATTTGGGGTGAAATACCCAGGGTTTGGGGCAAAACCCCAACGTCTTTGGGGAGGAATCCCCCGGTTTTGGGGTTAACCCCCCCGGGTTTTCGGCGTTTTGGGGTCGTTTTGGAATTTTTGGGGTTTTTTCGGTTTTTTGGGGGGTTGGGGTTCATTTTTGGCTTTTTTTCGGGGTTTTTATGGGGGTTTTCGGGGTATTTTGGGGCCAGGGTTAATTTTGGGTGTTTTTGGTGTTTCCTGGGGGTTTTTGGGCCAGGGTTCATTTTTTGTGTGTGTTCAGGTTTTTTTTTGGGGTGGATTTTGGGTGTTTTTGGCTCTGGGGTTGCTTTTTTTTGGGTTTTCAGAGTTTTTTGGGTTTCTTGGGGGGCTTTTTGAGTCCGGGATTCATTTTTTGGGTGTTCTCAGGGTTTTTTGGGTGTATTTCAGGTGTTTTTGGGTCTGACCCCCTGTTTCGCTGCCCCCATAGCTCCCGACCCACATGAACTGCCCCACGGAGCTGCTCTGGGGGGGCCACATGGGGGTTTTCAGGGTTTTTTGGGTGCATTTCGGGTGTTTTTGGGTCCGATCCCCCCCGTTTCGCTGCCCCACAGCTCCCGACCCACATGAACTGCCCCACGGAGCTGCTCTGGGGGGGGCGCCGGGAGCGTTTCCCGCTGCCCCCCACGGCCGAGCCCCCCAACTTCCCCCACAGCGCGGGGCTGCGCTACGAGGCCCAGCACGTGCGGGAGTGCCTGCTGCGGGGTGAGATTTGGGGTGAAAAACTGCGATTTTGGGAAAAAAATGGGGTTTGGGGGGGGAAAAATGGGATCTGGGGGAAAAAAGCCGGGATTTGGGGAAAAATGGGGTTTGGGGGGAAATATCTGGGATTTGGTGGGGGAAACCCTGGGATTTGGGGAAAAACCCTGGGAAAAAACACAGGTTTTGGGTAAAAATCCTGGGATTTGGGGTAAAACTCATGAGATTTGGGGTAAAACCTCCCCGTTTTTGGAGAAAAGCCCCAGTATTTGGGGCGAACCCCCCCCCCCCCCGATTTTGGGGTGGCACCCCCCGTTTTGGGGTAAAATCGCCCGTTTTTGGGTTAAAACCCCCCGTTTTGGGGTCCCCCTGCCCAGGGCTGACCCAGAGCCCCGAGATGCCGCTGGCCGAGAGCGAGGCCATCGCGCAGCTGCTGGACCAGGCCCGGCAGCAGCTGGGGGACAAAGGGGCCGCAGCCGCCCCGAGTGACCACAGGAGTGACCACGGGAGTGACCACTGACCCAGAGTGACCACGGGAGTGACCACGGGAGTGACCGCGGGAGTGACCACTGACCCAGAGTGACCACAGGAGTGACTGCTGACCCTCCCAAGTGAGCCCCGGAGTGACCACTGACCCTCCTGAGTGACCGCTGGAGTGACCAGAGCAGCTCCGGTGTCGCCTGCCCGTGGCTCAATAAAAGCTCTGAAACCTCCCCAAAACGGGGCCCAGTCCCTCCCAGATGCTCCCAGTTTGCCCAGTCACACAGACACGGCCCCAGTTTGTCCCAGTCACACAGACACAGCCCCAGTTTGCCCCAGTCACACAGACACAGCCCCAGTTTGCCCCAGTCCATCCCAGTCTGTCCCAGTCACACAGACACAGCCCCAGTTTGCCCCAGTCCATCCCAGTCTGTCCCAGTCACACAGACACAGCCCCAGTTTGCCCCAGTCCATCCCAGTCTGTCCCAGTCACACAGACACAGCCCCAGTCTGTCCCAGTCCATCCCAGTCTGTCCCAGTCACACAGACACAGCCCCAGTTTGCCCAGTTTGCCCGGTTTATTAGAGCAGCAGCCCGTGCTGCCGCAGCACTGCCGTGAACGGCGCCGCTTTCTTCTCCGCGCTGCGCTCGGCCCGGCGCCGCAGGCTCTGGATGGGGGAAATACGGGGAAATTGGGAAAAATGGGGAGAAAAACATGGGGGAAAAACATGGGGGGAAACCCAGGAAAAAACGGGGGAAAAACAGGGAAAAGTGGGGGAAAAACCAGGGAAAAACATGGGGAAAAATGGGGGAAAAAAACGGGGAAAAATGGGGGGAAAAACCGGGGAAAAAACCAGGAAAAAATGGGGGAAAAACCAGGAAAAAAAACCCCAAGAAAATCAGGGAAGGGACAGGGGAAAAAAATTAAAAAAAGACGGGGAAAAAATGAAAAAAAAAAAAAAAAAAACAGGGGAAAAAAAAAGGTTGAAAAAAAGAGTGGGGGACAGGAAAAAAGGTGGGGAAAAAAGGGAATATCAGGGAAAAAGGAAAAACGTGGAAAAAATGCAGGAAAAAGGGGAAGAAGTCAGGAGAAAATGAGAGAAAAAAAAGGAAAAAAACCATGGAAAAATGAGGGAAAATGTAAAAAAAAAAAAAAAGGGGGGAAAAGCCAGGGAAATCGAGAAAAAGGAAAAAAAAAAAACAGGGAAAAAAGGGGAAATCAGGCATTGAGAGGGCCACAATTTGGGGTTTTCCCTGGTTTTAGGTCTTTCCCACCCCGTTTTTCTCACTATGAGTTTTTTCAAGTCCCACACCCAAATCCCGGGGTTTTTACCCCAATTTTGGGTTTTTTCCCTGATTTTGTTTTTTTTCCCCGATTTTGGGGTGTTTTCCCCCAATTTTGGGGTGTTTTTCCCCGCGTTTTCCTCACCATCATCTTCCTCTTCTTGTTGTAGCGGATCTTGGCCTTTTCCTTCCTCTTCTCCTCCAGGGCCTCGGTGACGTCCCGGTACTTCCAGCCCACCTCGTGTGCCAGGCGGCCCAGCACGGCAAACTGGGGACACTGGGAGCTCAGAAAACAGCCCAAAACAGCCCAAAAAACCCCGAAAAACCCCCCAAAACACACCCAAAACCACACCCAAAAACTGCCCCCAAAACCCCCAAAAAACAGCCCCAAATCCCACAGAACTGCCCCAAATCCACCTCGTGTGCCAGGCGGCCCAGCACGGCAAACTGGGGACACTGGGAGCTCAGGAAATGCCCAAAAACACCCCAAAACCCCCCCAAAATAACACATCCCAAAATCCCCAAAATCCCAGACCCAAAACCACCCCCAAAGTCCTCCCAAATCAGCCCAAAATCCCACAGAACTGCCCCGAATCTGACTTGTACAGCACCTGAATGCTGGATCCCCCAGAAAAAAAAACAAACCCATAAAGTCCCAAAAATCCCATAAAACCCAAAATCCCATAAACACCCGAAAAAAAAATCTCATTAAAAAAAATTCCTGAACTCCCTAAAATCTGTCTAAAATCCCAAAGAATTCCCCCAGAGTCCCACATAAACCCCCAAATATCTCCCTAAAATTCCCCTAAAATCCCATAAACTCCCTAAAAAACCCTCATAAAACCCCGAAATGTCCCCAAACCCCCCGGATTTGCCCCAAACCGGGCTCACCTTCCGCGTGGGTTTCAGGCGGATGATCTTCAGCGCCGCCGGCACCACCATGCGCTTGCGCTGCAAAATCCCAAATTCGGGGCTTTTTGGGGGGTCTCAGGGGGATTTTTAAAGGTTTTAAGGGATTTTGGTGGGGGGTTTTAGGGTATTTTCACAGGTCTATAGAATTTTAGGGGGTTTTTATGGGATTTTAGGGGGTTTTATGGGATTTTCGTGGGGTTACGGGATCTTGGGGGGGTTTTATGGGATTTTTAGGAGATTTATGTGATTTTAAGGGGTTTTATGCCATTTTGGTGAGGGATTTTAGGGCGATTTTATGAGATTTTAAGGGGTTTGTGGGATTTGGGTGGGGGTTATGGGATTTTAGGGTGTTCTATCACTGCTTTAGGGAGTTCATAGAATTTTAAGGAAATTTTACGAGGTTTTAGTGAGTCTGTCAGATTTTATAAGGTGTTAAAGAGATTTTAGAGAGTTTATGGAATTTTAGGGGGTTTCATGAGATTTTAGGAGGTTTTATGGGATTTTAGGAGATTTTATGGGATTTTGGTGGGGGTTGTAAGATTTCACTGGGATTTTATCAAATTTCTTGGGGGACTTCTGGGGTTTTACGAGATTTCACAGTTTTGTGGGATTTTGGGGTGGATTACAAAATTTCAGGGGGATTCTCTCTGATTTTTTAAGGGAGTTTATGAGATTGTTATGGTTCAATGGGATTTCAAGGTTTCTATGGGATTTCGGTGGGGATTACAAGGTTTAATTGCGATTTTATCAGGTTTTCTTTAGGGGGTTTCTGTGATTTTGGAGATTTGATGGCATTTCAAGGTTTTCACCAGATTTTGGGGAAGATTTCAGGATTTTGGGGCGATTTTAGCAGATGTTTCTGGGGTCTGTGGGGTCCCTGGTGTCTCAGGATTTGGGTTTTTCTCAGCTCGAGTCAAACAATGTAGGTAAAGGTGACATCACCGACACCGGGATTTGGGGCAGTTTGGGGAGGGATTTTGGGGTGAAACTGGGGGATTTTGGGTCCCACCTTGTCGTAGGGAGGGGGGATCCCATCGAACACCTTGAGCCGCTCCAGCGCCGCCTGGCCCCGCTTGGTCTTGTGGGGCAGCATGCCTGGATTGGGGTGAAAAACGGGGATTTAGGGCAAATCTGGGTTTGGGGTGAAAAACGGGCATTTAGGGCAAATCCAAGTCTGGGGGGGTTTGGGGTGAAAATCGGGGATTTTGGGCAAATCTGGGTTTGGGGTGAAAAACGGGGATTTAGGGCAAATCTGAGTCTGGGGGGGGTTTGGGGTGAAAATTGGGGATTTTGGGCAAATCTGGGTTTGGGGTGAAAAACGGGGATTTAGGGCAATCTGAGGGTTTGGGGATTCTGGGGAGAATTTTGGGGATTTTGGGGGAATTTTTGGGCTCTCCTCACTCCAGACTGCGCGTGTGGATTTTGGGGCAGTTTTTGGGGATTTTGGGGTCTCTCACCTCACAGTGTGTGTGGGGATTTTGGGGCAGTTTTTGGGGATTTTGGGGTCTCTCACCTCGCGCTGTGTGTGGGGATTTTGGGGCAGTTTTTGGGGGGAATTTGGGGGTTTTTGGGTGTCTCTCACCTTGCACCATGTGTAGGGATTTTAGAGGGTTTTGGGGGGGGGATTTTGGGGTGATTTTTGGGGATTTTGGGGTCTCTCACCTCGCACCGTGCACCAGAAGATGCGGCTGGGGGGGGAGGTTGGGGTTTTTGGGGCAGTTTTTGGGGCCCTGCTCACCTCAGTCAATGTGTGAGGATTTTGGGGTGATTTTTGGGGATTTTGGGGTCTCTCACCTCGCACCGTGCGCCAGAAGATGCGGCTGGGGGCTCGGAAGTGGAAGGGGCCCCGGGAGGGGTTGGTGTTCATCCTCTTCCTCAGGAAGGCCAGGAACTTCACTGGGGGGAGGGGGGGCGGAAAATGGGGCAAAATCAGCAGAAATCGGGTAAAATTCATTAGAAAAGGGGCAGAAACGATCAAAAACCCGGTGAGAAACGTTAAAAAATGGTGCAGAATCCACAGAAATAGGGCAGAATTCCTCTAAAATGGGGAGAACCCATTAAAAATGAGGCAGAATCCCTCAGAACTGGAGAAGGATCCATCAAAAAATTGGGCAGAATTCTTTAAAAATGGGGCAAAAATCCTTCGGAACTGGGGCAGAACCCTCAGAACTGGAGCAGTATTCCTTTAAAAATGGGGGGAAATCCCTCAGAAATGGGGCAGAATTCGTTAAAGACAGGGCAGAATGCCTCAAAAATGGCACTCACGAATTGCCAGGATGAGGGAAAAGGGTGAAACCGCCCCAAACCGGGGGGGCCGGGGGTGCACCGAGAACGCGGGACCTTCTGGAACCTTCCCAAGACTTCTCCGTGACCCAAAACCGCTGGAATTGTCCCCAAACCCCGGGATCTCCCCCCAAACCCGGCCGCCCCCGCACTCACGCTTGTTCCGGTAGAAGTTCCCGGAGATGTTGATGCCCTCGCAGCGAACAACGACCACGCGGCGGCCTGGGGACAGCGCACCGGCCCCGGTCCCCCGTTAATCCCAGATCTCCTCCGGTTCCCCCCCTTTAGTCCCGGTTTTTCACCCTTTTTCCCGGTTTCCCCCCCCCTTTATTCACCTTTTTTTTCCCCTTTATTCCCTGTTTTCCCCCTTTATTCCTGTACCCACCCCCCGTTAATGCCGGCTTTCCCCGTTAATCCCGGTTTTTCACCATTTTTCCCTGTTTTCCTCGGTTTCCCCCCGCGCTCAGCTGGTAGTGCATGTAGGCGCCTCTCATGGTCGCCAAACTCGACAGCCGACAGGGTTCATCACGGCGCGGGGGTCCCGGTGCCATTGCCGGTAATTCCCTCGGTTCCGTTCCCGGTAACTCCCCCGGTGCCGCCGCCCCGCACTCACCCAGCAGCACCTGCTTGGCCACGATCGCCGCCAGCCGGCCCAGGAGGTGCCCGCGCCCATCGATCACCAGAACCTGCGGCGGGGGGAGCCCCGGGGTGAGGCCGGGCCCTCACCGGGCCCAGGCCGCGCCGCACCGGGCCCAGGCCGCACCGCGTGGCCGCGCCCTGCGCCCCTCCCGCCGCCCGCCCGCGGCTCCCCGCGCTCCTCGCGGTTTCCCGCGCGCTCCCCGAGCCCCGCCGAGCCCCCCAGGCCGCTCCCGGAGCCCCCCGAGCCCTCCCGGGGCCCCCGGGCCGCACCCGCGGCTCCGCCATGGCCGCCACCCGCCTCAGAAAGAGACCACGCCCCCTGCGGGAGCGCCGCTTCCGCCGCGGGAGGGCGGAAGTGGCGTCACGGAATGGAGGCGGAGGAGGAACCATTGAGGGAGGAAAGAGGGGGGAATGGGTGGGAAAACCCAATCGGAGTGCCGGGGGAGGAGTATCCATGTGCTTAGAGATTTCCAGGGCTCCCAGTAACCCCCAGTAGCTCCCAGTATGATCCCACTGCTCCCAGTGTGATCCCAGTGCCCCTCCAGTGTCCCTCCAATGCCCCCAGTGTGATCCCAGTGCTCCCAGTACCAACCAGTGCCCCTCCAGTGCCCCCAGTGTGATTCCACTGCTCCCAATATGATCCCAGTGCGATCCCAGTATGATCCCAGTGTCCCCCAGTCCCTCCCAGTCCCCTCATGTCCCTCACTCCAGGCTCTCCAGCGGCCGCATTTTATATTTATATTTATAATTATATTTATTTATATTTATATATGTACAGCGGTGGGGGGATCTCGGGAAGGGGCGGGGGGAGTCTCTGGGGTCCCTTTTGGGGGTTCCTGGGGGACCCTGGGGCTTTCTGGGGGTCTCTTTCAGGGATCCCTGGAGTCCCTTTTGGGGGTTCTTGGGGGGGTCTCGGGGGGTCCCCGGTGGTCTGGGGGGGTCCCTTTGTGGGATCTCGGGGGTCCTTGGGGTCCCTTTTTGCGGGTTCTTGGGGGTCTCGGGCTCTCCGGGGGTCTCAGGGGTCCCTTTCGGGGGTCTGGGGAGGTCCCTGGTGGATCCGGGGGGGTCCCGGGGGTGTCTTTTGGGGGTCTCGGGGTGTTCCCCGGGGTTCCCCTTGGGGGGGCGTGGCCGTTCTCAGGCCCCGCCCCCGGTTACCGGGGTGGTCCCGATGGCCCCGTAGCTCGCGGGGGGCCCTCCCGGGGGTCCTGCCGCCCCTCCCCCCACCCCTCCCCCCTCCACTTCCTCCTCCTCCTCCTCCTCCTCGTCGCTGGCCAAGCCTCCCGGCGCCAGAGGCTCCGCCTCCTCGCGCGGCGGCTCCGCCCACGGCTGCGGCTCCCCGGAAGCGAAGATGCCGTAGAAGGCCACGCCCCCGTAGTGCACGAGCGCGGCGATCAGGAACACCCACTGCCACTCCTCGCGCGTCTGGGCCGATCAGCGCCCGCCGCGCGCCGCCCGCCGGCCAATCCGCGACGAGCGGGGGCGGGACCCAGAGGGAGCGAATGGGAATGGGGGAGGGAGAGTGGCGGGAAAGGGAGGGGGCGTGGTCAAGAGGAGGGCGGGGAAATAAAGGGGAGAGGCGGGGTGAAAGGGAGGGGGCGGGGCCAGGCGGGCGGTGAGTGACAGGCGGTCAGAGCAACCCCCTAAATTCCCGTGTCCGTCTTTCTCCCCCATGTCCCTCTGTCCCCCCTCCAAGTCCCCCCTGTCCCCAATGTCCCTCTGTCCCTCCGTGTCCCTCTGTCCCTCCATGTCCCTCTGTCCCCAATGTCCTTCTGTTCCCCACCCGTGTGTCCCATTGTCCCCCATTGTCCCATTATCCCCAATGTCCCCCCACAATCAGGGGACACACCATCCCCGACAGTGTCCCCAATGTCCCCTCAGTGTCCCCAATGTCCCCTCACCTTGTGGCGGGTCAGCGCCCCCACGATCAGGGGACACACCATCCCCGACAGTGTCCCCACGCCGTTGCTCAGCCCCATCAGGACGCTGGCGTAGCGCGGCGCGATGTCCAGGTGGTTCACGTTGAACCCTGGGGGCGGTGACAGCGGGGTCACAGCAGGGTCAGGGCGTGTTTCCGGCTGTCCCCAGCGTCCCCTGTGCCCACCTGAGATGGCGAAGCCACTGAAGCCCACGGCCAGCACCAAGAAGGAGATGGCGACGGCGCGGGAGTGCGAGTACCCGACCACCAGCAGCAGCGTGGCCTCCATGCCGAACCCTGCGCGGGGACAGGGGCACCTTGTCGTTGTCACAGTGTCACAGTGTCACCTGGTCATTGTCACTGTCACAGTGTCACCTTGTCACACAGTGTCACCTGGTCATTGTCACTGTCACAGTGTCACCTTGTCACACAGCGTCATCTTGTCATTGCCACTGTCACAGTGTCACACAGGGTCACACAGTGTCCCCACTGTCACCTACCCCCGCAGTTCATCATCTTGCGCACGTTGGTCGTGGACATGAGGCCGCGCGAGCGCAGGAAATCGGCGATCTGGCCCCCGATGGGCACCACGATGGTCATCACCAGGTGGGGCAGTGCTGACAGCAAACCCACCTGGGAGAGAGAAATAAATAAATTATATAAATAAAATAAAATAAAATAAAATAAAATAAAATAAAATAAAATAAAATAAAATAAAATAAAATAACTGAGCACATCAATTGTCTGTAAATAAAATAATAGAATAAATCAATTATCCCTGATGGGCGCCATGATGGTCATCACCAGGTGGGGGAGAACTCAGAGCAATCCCACTTGGGAGAGAGAAATAAATAAATTAAAATAAATTAAATTAAATTAAATTAAATAACTGAGCACATCAATTGTCTGTAAATAAAATAACGGAATAAATCAATTATCCCCAATGGGCACCACGATGGTCATCAGCAGGTGGGGGAGAGCTGAGAGCAATCCCACCTGAGAGAGAGAAATAAATAAACTATATAAATAAAATAAAATAAAATAACGGAATAAATCAGCTATCATTGATGGGCACCACGATGGTCATCACCAGGTGGGGGACATCCAACTACAAACCCCCCTAGAGAATTTAACATTAAATGTAAACATGGTAAATGACTGAATAAATAAATTATCTTTAAATAAGTTATTTAAACTTGATTGTTATTATTAAATTTAATTATTAGTTTTTGGGGTGTTTCACATGGTTTTTGGGGTGGTTTTTTTTGGATGGTTTTTGGGCTGTTTTCTGTGGCTTTTGGGTGTTTTGGGGGTATTTTTGGGTGGTTTTTTAGGGTGTTTTTTGGGAAATTTGAGGGATTTATTAAGTGTGTATTTTTTGGGCTGGTTTTAGATTTTTGGGGGTTATTTTGGGCCCACCTTGCTGATCTCAAACCCGAAGACCTCCTCGAAGTAGGCAGGCTGGCTGATGAGCAGCAGGTAGAAGGTCCAGCTGCGGCAGAAGTTGGCCACGATGATGGCGTAGACGGGCATGGAGGTGAAGAACTGGCGCCAGGGCGTGGCCAGCTGCGGGCAGGGGGGGACAGCTGACCCCCAGGACACCCCCAGAGTGACCCCGGCCACCCCCGGCCACCCCTGACCACGCCCAGGACACCCCCAGAGTGACCCCGGCCACCCCTGGCCACCCCTGACCACCCCCAGGACACCCCCAGAGTGACCCCGGCCACCCCTGACCACCCCAGGCCACCCCTGGTCATCTCCAGGACACCCCCAGAGTGACCCCGGCCACCCCCGGCCACCCCTGACCATGCCTGACCACCCCAGGCCACCCCCAGGACACCCCCAGAGTGACCCCGGCCACCCCTGGCCACCCCTGACCACGCCCAGGACACCCCCAGAGTGACCCCGGCCACCCCTGGCCATCCCTGACCACCCCCAGGACACCCCCAGAGTGATCCCGGCCACCCCTGACCACCCCAGGCCACCCCTGGTCATCTCCAGGACACCCCCAGAGTGACCCCGGCCACCCCCGGCCACCCCTGACCATGCCTGACCACCCCAGGCCACCCCCAGGACACCCCCAGAGTGACCCCGGCCACCCCTGGTCACCCCTGGTCATCTCCAGGACACCCCCTGACCACCCCTGACCACCCGCGGTCACCCCCAGGACACCGCTGGCCACCCCTGATCACCCCCAGGACACCCCCAGAGTGACCCCGGCCACCCCTGACCACCCTTGACCATTCCCAGGCCACCCCTGTCCACCTCTGACCATCTCCAGGACACCCCCCAGGCCATCCCTGACCACCCCCAGTGCGATCCCAGTTCTCCCAGTGCCTCCCAGTCCATCCCAGTCTGACCAGTAAGGGGTTGCTGCCCACGCTCTCCCCGATGCTCTCCTCGATGTATTTCCTCTCCTCGGGGGAGATCGTCGGGTGCTGGGCCGGGCTCTCGTAGGACACCAGCACCCAGAACATGTACCAGAGCACCCCGAAACTGCCTGGGGGTAATGGTTATACTGGGAGCACTGGGAATGGTCAGTGGGGGCAGTGGGAGTGGCACCAGAGCACCCCGAAACTGCCTGGGGGTAATGGTTATACTGGGAGCACTGGGAGCACTGGGAACGGTCAATGGGGGCAGTGGGAGAGATACCAGAGCGCCCCGAAACTGCCTGGGGGTAATGGTTATACTGGGGATACTGGGGATACTGGGAATGGTCAATGGGGGCAGCGGGAGTGGTACCAGAGCACCCCGAAACTGCCTGGCGGAACTGGGGTTACTGGGGGAACTGGGATGGGCTCCCAGGTGAGATTTAGGAGGGGTCAGGGGGTCTCAGGGGGTCCCGGGATGGGCGGGGGTCCCCGGTTTGGGAGGGTTCTGGGGGTCCCGAGGGGCTCCCAGGGGGTCTCAGGGTTTCTGAGGGGTTTCAGGGGGGGTCCCAGGGGGTCCCAGGGTGGGTGGGGGGCCCGGGGGGGCTCTCAGGGGGTCCCAGGGGGGTCCCAGGGGGGGTCCCGGGGTGGGCGGGGGTCTCACCGTAGACGTAGAACACGGAGCTCCAGCCCGTGTACTGCACCAGGACCCCGGCCAGGGGCATGGCCACCACGGCCCCTGCGTACGACCCTGGGGGGGCAGGGGTCACTGGGGACCCCCAGGGACCCCCCAAACCCCCCCATGTCCCTGGGACCCCCCCCGTGCCGCCCCCAGCCCCTGGGACCCCGGCAGGGGCGGGGCCACCACGGCCCCCATGCAGGAACCTGGGGGGTGAGGAGGGGTCAGTGGGACCCCAACCCCCCCGGGACACCCCCTGAGAGCCCCCAGAGCCCCCGAAGCCCCCAGACCCCTCGGTGACCCCCCGGACCCCTCGGTGACCCCCCGGACCCCCCATTACCGCAGAAGGCCGTGGTTGCCAGCCGGCTCCGCTCCAGGGGCGGCGCCCACTTGCTCCAGATGCCGTGACAGGCGGGGTAGGTCACGCCCTGCCCGGGAAAAGGGGCGGGGTCAGCGCGGGACACGCCCACGGGACACACCCTACAGCGCCACACCCACCCGGCCACATCTTGATGGGCAGGGACACACCCAACCCTGGCCACGCCCACCCGGCCACACCTTGATGGGCAGGGACACACCCAACCCTGGCCACACCTACACAGCTGTGCCTTGATGGACAGGGACACACCCAACCATGGCCACGCCCCAACCTCAGCACCTGAACAGCAAAACCTATCCTAAACCACCCCAGAATACCCCAAAACCACCGTAAAAACACACCAAACGCACCCAAAAAGCCCCAAAATTGCCCCAAAATCCCCTCCTCTCCTCCTCGACCAGGCCCTGCATGATGTGCACGGTGATAACGCAGCCCCAAACAGACCCAAAATCCTCCAAATTCACCCCAAAATCCCCTCTTTGCCTCCACCAGGCCCTGCATGACGCGCAGGGCAATGACGCATCCCCCAACGCACCCAAAATACCCCAAATTCACCCCAAAATCCCCTCTTTGCCTCCACCAGGCCCTGCATGACGCGCACGGCAATGACGCATCCCCCAACGCACCCAAAATACCCCAAATTCACCCCAAAATCCCCTCTTTGCCTCCACCAGGCCCTGCATGACGTGCAGGGCAATGACGCAGCCCCCAACGCACCCAAAATGCCCCAAATTCACCCCAAAATCCCCTCTTTACCTCCACCAGGCCCTGCATGACGCGCACGGCGATGACGCAGCCCACGTGGGCGCGCGCGGCCGACGGGATCAGCATGTTCAGCACCGAGGTGGACACGATGGCCAGGCCGAACACCCTGCGGCAGGGGACGCCCCGGTGACACCTGGGGACACACCTGGCGCGGGCCCCGCCCCCGGCCCCACCCCCGGGCGGAGCTCACCTGTTGGCGGCGAATTTCTGGGCGATGAAGCCGCCGGGGATCTGGGTGACGATGTAGCCCCAGAAGAAGGAGCCGTGGATCATCCCCACGGTCTCGGGGTCCCAGTTGAACTGGGCGCGCTGGGGACGGCGGGGAGGGGTCGGTGGGGCGGGGGACACGCCCTGGACACACCCTGGACACGCCCTGGACACGCCCCAGGCACGCCCTGGACACGCCCCGGACATGCCCCAGACGTGCCCTGGACACGCCCTGGGCAGGTGTGTATCCCCCTGTCTGTGTCTCCACAGTATCCCCACATCTATCCCAACTGACCCCAAAGCTGACCCCACACCTGACCCCGGAGGTGACCCCACACCTGACCCCAGAGGTGGCCCAGAGCTGACCCCACAGGTGCCCCCTCACCTGTCTGTGGGCGGGGCTGACCCCACACCTGCACAAGTGCCCCCAGACCTGCCTGTGGGCGGGGTTGACCCTGCTGAGCCCACAGATGACCCTGCTGAGCCCACAGGCGCCCCCTCACCTGCCCGTGGGCGGGGTTGACCATGCTGACCACGGCCACGCCCAGGTTGCAGCGGATGCCGAAGCTGATGCAGAAGCCGATGCCGCAGAGGATGGCGATGCCGTAGCGCCGGGGCAGCCCGCAGAAGGTGCAGTCCAGCACCGGGGGCCGTGGCGCCGTGGGGGTCCCGCCCGAGAGCCCCCCCGAGCTCAGCTCCAGGCTCTCGGGGTCATCCTGGCGCCGCTCCAGGAACCTGCGCGGCCGTGGCCCGCAGCGTCACCCCTGTGTCCCCAGTGTTCCCCCACTGTCCCTTCCCCCCCCTCGTGTCCCCCATGTGCCCCTCCCTGTGTCACTATGTCCCTTTCTCCTCTGCCATGTCCCCCTGTCCCCCCCGTGTCCCCCCGTGTCCCCCAGTGCCCCTCCCTGTGTCACTATGTCCCTTTCTCCTCTGCCATGTCCCCCTGTCCCCCCTGTGTCCCCCCCGCCGCCGATTAAATCCCTCTCTAATCCCCGCGGTGGCGGCGACAGCCGGGAGGGGACATGCGGGGGGGACACGGGGACAGGGGAGGGGCCGGGCTGGGGACACGCGTGGCACGGACACGAGCGTGGGAGGTGACACGGGGGGGGGCACCCGAGAGCCCCGAAAACCCCCACAAAACCCGACCCCAATTCCCCCCCGGCAAACCTAAGACCCCAAAAACCCCCACAAAACCCAACCCCAAATCCCCCCCGGCAAACCTGACCCCCCCTCAAAACCTGACCCCAAATCCCCCTCGGCAAACGTGACCCCCCCTCAAAACCTGACCCCCCAAAACTCCTGGCAAACCCAAGACGCCCAAAATGCCCCCAAACTTGACCACCCCCAAATCTTTCCAGAAAACCTGGCCCCCCCAAGCCTCCCCAGGGCTCACCCAGAACCCCCAGCCCCCCTCCCCAGCCCCATCCCGGGGTCCCCATCCCGGGGTCCCCATCCCAGGGGTCTCACCAGTGCAGCTGCCCCAGCCTGGCCCCCAGTGACCCCCGCAGACCCCAATGTCCCCCCAGGCCCCCAGCCCCATCCCGGGGGTCTCACTGGTGCAGCCGGCCCAGCCTGGCCCTCAGCCCCTCATAAAGACCCCCCAGCCCCCGCCAGGACCCCTGCCCAGCCCCATCCCCAGGGTCCCCATCCCAGGGTCCCCATCCCGGGGTCTCACCGGTGCAGCCGGCCCAGCCCGGCCCCCAGCTGCCTCCTGAACTCCTCCTTGTTGAACTCCATCGCTGCCTCAGGGCTCCATCGTCACCGCGGGACCCCCGGGACCCCCCCAGAATCCCCCCCGCCCCCCTGCCCGCAGCCCCCCGGGCCCGGCGTCGCTCTCGGGGCCTCTCCAGGGCAGCTCTGGGCGCCCCCCCGGCCCCCCCGGTCCGGATCAGCCCTAAATCCCCCCAAATCCCCCCCCAAATCCCCCCCTGCGCCGGGGGGGGGCCACCGGGGGGGGGGGGGGAGGCGGGGGACACTGACCAATCAGAGCACAGGCTGCGAGTTTGGCTTTATTGGGGGCTTTTGTACCAAAAAAAGGGGAAGGGGAGGGGGCTGAGAGATCATGAGGGATCTGGGGGGGTCCTGGATAATCCTGGGGAGGTCAGGGGTGTCCTGGAGGGGGTCCCTGAGTGGTTGGGGGGGCTCAGGAGCATCCTGAGAACGGCCCCAAAGAGGTCTAGGGGTCCTGTGGGAGTCTTGGGGGTCCTGGGGGGGTCCAGGAGGGTCCTGGGAGGTCCCGGGTGGGATTTTGAGGGTCCCGGGTGGGTTTTTTCGGAGGGTCCCTCATGCTCGCAGCAGCGGCATCGTCACGGTGAGAACCTGCAGGGGGCGTGGCCATGGGTCAGCGGGGGGGCGTGTCCCCGGTAGAAAGGGGGCGTGTCCCCGGTGGAGAAGGGGCGTGTCTCTCCCCGTAGGTTGCCATGGTTACCTTGGAGCGGCGGTGGAAGCGCGCGCGGCACCGCGCGGGGTCGGCGCGCATGCGCAGTGGCAGCCCCAGCTCCAGCAGCGCCCCCTGGCGGCCCGGCGGACCCTCGGGAGCGGCACCGGCAGCGCCCCCCGGCGGCGGCGCAGGGCGCAGCAGCAGCAGCCGCTCCTCGCTCAGCCCCAGCCACAGAGAGCCCGCCCCCTCCTGGGCGGGGATAACGTTAGGACACGCCCACTGCACCCCCGACCCCTCCCCATTGTCCCTCTACCCCCCAAGGATGGTGGAGACCCCTCCCAGCACAGCCCCCCAATGTCCCCCAGTCCACCCCAGTGCCCCCGGTCCCTCCCACTCCCCCCCAGCCCCTCCCATTCCATCCCAGTTTCCCCCCAGTCCCCCCCAGTTCTCCCCAGTATCCCCAGTTCCCCACTCACCACCTGTTCCAGGTGTACCCGGGCCTGCAGCTCCTGTGGCTCCTGAGCCGAGGGCGAGGCCACGACCACAAACGGGGGGGGCCCGGGGGTTTTTGGGGAGGGGTCCCGGGGGTCCCCCTCACCTCGGCAGCTCCTGGATGCGGGGCCAGGGCCAGGGTCAGCCTGGGGGATTCTGGGTGTGTTTGGGGGTATTTTGGGGGGTCCCAGGGATATTTGGGGAGGGGTCCCAGAGTATTTGGTTTAATCTGGGGAGGGGTCCCCCTCACCCCGGCAGCTCCTGGATGTGGGGCTGGGGCTGGGGTCAGGCTGGGGGAGTCCCAAGCTATTTGGGGAGGGGTCCCAGGGATATTTGGGGAAGGGTCCCAGGAGTCTCGGGGGTGTTTTGGGGAAGGGTCTCACTCACCCCGGCAGCTCCTGGATGCGGGGCTGGGGTCGGGCCCGGATGTTCTGGGCCGCGATGGAGCCGAGGCAGCGCCGGTTCCGCAGCACCCGCCAGCCTGGGGGGATTGGGGAGGGGTCCCGGGGGGTCAGGGGGGATTTTGGGGAGGGGTCCTGCCCCCCCCCAGAGCCCCCAGACTTACCTGTAAGCTCCAGCTCCACCCCGTACTTGTCTGACAGCCCCTCCAGGGCCACGGTCAGGAAGAACTCAAGGTACAGGGGGTCGGCCTGGGAGACCCCAGACCCAATTCACACCCTGAGCTCTCCCCAGGGAAATCCCAGACCCAATTCTACACCGTGACCCACCTAGAGAACCCCCAGACCCCCCGCAGGGAGACCCCAGACCCAATTCCCCCTCCTGACCCACCTGGAGGTACTTGAGACCACCCCCCAGAGCCCCATTTTGCGTCCCAGAAACCCCCAGCCCCACCTGTAGGGTCCGGAAGAAGCCCCCCAGCAGCCCCCAGACCCCTATTTAACCCCCCCAATTTCCCCTCCAGCCCCACCTGGACGGTCCTGAAGAACCCAGAGTTCACCCCCTGACCCCCATTTAACGCCCCCAGACCCCCATTTAACCCCCCAGACCCACCTGGAGGGTCCTGAAGAAGCCCGAGTTCACCACCACGTCGTAGGCCGTGCAGCCCCTTCCCCCTGCGGGGTCAGAGCAGGTTTGGGGGAGGGTCCCGGGGGGATCAGGGGGTCCGGGGGTTTTTGGGGAGGGGTCTCTGACCTCGGTCGAGCTCGGCGTGGGGCTCCCCCAGGCTCATGGGGATGCGGAAGGAGCCCCCGGGACCGGGGGGGTCCCGCAGGAGCTGCTGCAGCCCCGGGGGGGGCACGGGGGGCGGGGGGGGCACCTCGGGCGAGTGGCAAACGTTGAGGAACACCTTGGGACCCCCGCCCGCCACGCGGGTCTTGACGCAGAGACCTGGGGGGGAACAGGGGTCAGGGGAACCCCGAGAACCCCCCAAAATGCACCAAAAGCCAACAAAACGCGCCAAAATCCACCAGAGCCCCCCGCCCGCCACGCGGGTCTTGACACAGAGACCCGGGGGGATAGAAATCCAACACAAACCCCCAAAATCCAAAAGAGCCCCCCCCAAAATCCAACAGAGCCCCCCCAAAATCCAACAGAGCCCCCCCAAAATCCACCCGAGCCCCCCTACCCGGCTGCGGGGTCACGGCCCGGGCGGGGACGGGGCTCGGCACCTCCTCAGGGTCCGAGGCCACCTGCGGGAACCGGGGGGAGGGGGTGAGAACCGGGATCGGGATCGAGATCGGAACCGGGATCAGAACCGGCGCCGGCTCCGGGGCCCACCTGCAGCAGCAGCCGCCGCAGAGCCGCCTCCTCCTCCTCGTCCGCCTCCAGCTCGGCCGAGAGCAGCGACGGGTCCGCCATGGCCCTGAGGGAACCGAGAGCTCCGGGAGCCCCCGGGAAGCCCCTGAGAGCCCCGAAACCGCTCCGGGCCCCAGCGGGCCGCCCTCACCGCGCCTTCACCACCCGCCACTTCCGCTTCC
Source organism: Molothrus aeneus (assembly GCF_037042795.1). NCBI lineage: Eukaryota > Metazoa > Chordata > Aves > Passeriformes > Icteridae > Molothrus > Molothrus aeneus. Next base: position 64,868 of record NW_027098829.1, read on the forward strand.
GGCACGCACCCGTCTCCATGGTTACCGAGGCTGCTCTACCCACTTCCGCCCAGTCTCAGTGGTTCCAGCGCCGCTCTAACCATTTCCGGTCAATTTTGACGGTTCCGGCGCCGCTCTAGCCACTTCCGCTCAATCTCAGTGGTTCCGGCGCTGCTCTGACCATTTCCGGTCAATCTCTGTGGTTCCGGTGCCGCTCTGCCCAGTTCCGGTAAATCTCGGTGGTACCAGCGCCGCTCTGGCCATTTCCGGTCAACCTCGGTGGTTCTGGCGCCGCTCTGGCCATTTCCGGTCCATCTCGGTGGTTCCGGCGCCGCTCTGGCCATTTCCGGTAAATCTCGGTGGTTCCGGGGCCGCTCTAGCCATTTCCGTCAAATTTCGGTGGTTCCGGCGCCGCTCTAGCCACTTCCGCTCAATCTCGGTGGTTCCGGCGTCGCTCTAGCCACTTCCGCTAAATCTCGGTGTTCCGGTGCCGCTCTGGCCATTTCCGGTAAATCTCGGTGGTTCCGGTGCCGCTCTGGCCATATCCGGAAAATCTCGGTGGTTCCGGCGCCCTCTAGCCACTTCCGCTTGATCTCAGTGGTTCCGGCGCTGCTCTGGCCATTTCCGGTCAATCTCGCTGGTACCTATGTCGCTCTGGCCAATTCCGGCCAATCTCGATTGTTCCGGCGCCGCTCTAGACACTTCCGCCCCATCTCGGTGGTTCCGGCGCTGCTCTGGCCATTTCCGGTGAATCTCGGTGGTTCCGGTGCCGCTCTGCCCAGTTCCGGTAAATCTCGGTGGTACCAGCGCCGCTCTGGCCATTTCCGCTCAATCTCGGTGGTTCCGGCGCCGCTCTGGCCATTTCCGGTAAATCTCGGTGGTTCCGGCGCCGCTCTGGCCATTTCCGGTAAATCTCGGTGGTTCAGGGGCCGCTCTAGCCATTTCCGTCAAATCTCGGTGGTTCCGGCGCCGCTCTAGCCACTTCCGCTAAATCTCGGTGGTTCCGGTGCCGCTCTGGCCATTTCGGGTCAACCTCGGTGGTTCCAGCGCCGCTCTGGCCATATCCGGAAAATCTCGGTGGTTCCGGCGCCGCTCTAGACACTTCCGCTTGATCTCGGTGGTTCCGGCGCTGCTCTGGCCATTTCCGGTCAATCTCTGTGGTTCCTATGTCGCTCTGACCAATTCCGGTCAATCTCGATTGTTCCGGCGCCGCTCTAGACACTTCCGCCCAATCTCGGTGGTTCCAGCGCTGCTCTGGCCATTTCCGGTCAATCTCGGTGGTTCCGGCGCCGCTCTGGGCATATCCGGTAAATCTCGGTGGTTCCGGCGCCGCTCTAGACACTTCCGTCCAATCTCGGTGGTTCCGGCGCCGCTCTATCCATTTCCTGTCAATCTCGGTGGTTCCGGCGCCGCTCTGGCCACTTCGGCCCCGATTCGGTGATTACCGAAGCTGCTCTAGCCACATCCGCACAGTCTCGGGGTTTCCGGCGCCGCTCTGGCCATTTCCAGTCAATTTTGGTGGTTCCGGCGCCGGTCTAGCCATTTCCACTCAATCTTAGTGGTTCCGGCGCCGCTCTAGCCACTTCCGCTCAATCTCGGTGGTTTCGGCTCCGCTCTAGCCACTTCCGCTAAATCTCGGTGGTTCCGGTGCCGCTCTGGCCATATCCGGTCAATCTCGGTGGTTCCGGCGCTGCTCTAGCCACTTCCGCTTGATCTCGGTGGTTCCGGCGCCGCTCTAGCCATTTCCGGTCAATCTCGGTGGTTCCGGTGCCGCTCTGACCATTTCCGGTCAATTTCCGTGGTTCCGGTGCCGCTCTGGCCACATCCGGTCAATCTCGGTGGTTCCGGCGCCGTTCTAGCCACTTCCGCTCAATCTCGGTGGTTCCGGTGCCGCTCTGGCCACATCCGGTAAATCTCAGTGGTTCCGGCGCCGCTCTAGCCACTTCCGTTCAGTCTCGGTGGTTCTGGCGCTGCTCTGGCCATTTCCGGTCAATCTCGCTGGTTCCGGTGCCGCTCTGGCCACATCCGGTAAATCTCTGTGGTTCCGGCGCCTCTCTGGCCACTTCCACTTTATCTCGGTGGTTCCGGCGCCGCTCTGGCCGCTTCCGCTTGATCTCGGTTGTTCCAGCGCCGCTCTGGCCACTTCTGCCCCGACTCGGTGGTTACCGAGGCTGCTCTAGCCACGTCCGCACAGTCTCGGTTGTTCCGGCGCCGCTCTGGCCATTTCCGGTAAATCTCAGTGGTTCCGGTGCCGCTCTGGCCATTTCCGGTCAATCTCTGTGGTTCCGGCGCCGCTCTAGCCACTTCCGCTCAATCTCGGTGGTTCCGGTGCCGCTCTAGCCACTTCCGGTCAATCTCGGTGGTTCCGGCGCCGCTCTAGCCACTTCCGCTCAGTCTCGGTGGTTCTGGCGCCGCTCTGGCCTTTTCCGGTCAATCTCGGTGGTTCCTGCGCCGCTCTGGCCATATCCGGTCAATCTCTGTGGTTTCGGCGCCGCTCTGGCCATATCCGGTCAATCTCGGTGGTTCCGGCGCCGCTCTGGCCGTTTCCGCTCAGTCTCGGTGGTTCCGGCGCCGCTCTGGCCGTTTCCGGTCATTCTCTGTGGTTCCGGTGCCGCCCTGGCCGTTTCCGGTCAATCTCTGTGGTTCCGGCGCCTCTTTGGCCACTTCCACTTTATCTCGGTGGTTCCGGCGCCGCTCTGGCCGCCTCCGCTTGATCTCGGTTGTTCCAGCGCCGCTCTGGCCACTTCTGCCCCGACTCGGTGGTTACCGAGGCTGCTCTAGCCACGTCCGCACAGTCTCGGTTGTTCCGGCGCCGCTCTGGCCATTTCCGGTAAATCTCGGTGGTTCCGGCGCCGCTCTATCCATTTCCGCTCAATCTCAGTGGTTCCGGCGCCGCTCTAGCCACTTCCTCTCAATCTCGGTGGTTCCGGCGCCGCTCTAGCCACTTCCGCTAAATCTCGGTTGTTCCGGTGCCGCTCTGGCCAATTCCGCTCAGTCTCGGTTTTTTCCGGTGCCGCTCTGGCCACTTCCGCTAAATCTCGGTGGTTCCGGCGCCGCTCTAGCCACTTCCGCTCAGTCTGGGTGGTTCCGGCGCCGCTCTGGCCATTTCCGGTCAATCTCGGTGGTTCCGGTGTCGCTCTGGCCACATCCGGTCAATCTCTGTGGTTCCGGCGCCTCTCTGGCCATTTCCGCTTGATCTCGGTGGTTACGGCGCCGCTCTGGCCGCCTCCGCTTGCTCTCGGTTGTTCCAGCGCCGCTCTGGCCACTTCTGCCCCGACTTGGTGGTTACCGAGGCTGCTCTGGCCACTGCTGCCCCGACTCGGTTTTTCCGGCGCCGCTCTGGCCATTTCCGGTAAATCTCAGTGGTTCCGGTTCCGCTCTGGCCATATCCGGTCATTCTCGGTTGTCCCGGTGCCGCTCTGGCCATATCCGGTCAATCTCGGTTGTTCCGGCGCCGCTCTAGCCACTTCCGGTCAATCTCGGTGGTTCCGGCGCCGCTCTGGCCATATCCGGTCAATCTCTGTGGTTCCGGCGCCGCTCTAGCCACTTCCGCTCAATCTTGGTAGTTCCGGTGCCGCTCTGGACACATCCGGTAAATCTTAGTGTTCCGGCGCCGCTCTAGCCACTTCCGCTCAGTCTCGGTGGTTCCGGCGCCGCTCTGGCCGTTTCTGGTCAATCTCGGTGGTTCCGGCGCCGCTCTGGCAACTTCCGGTCAATCTCTGTGGTTCCGGTGCCGCTCTGGCCACATCCGGCCAATCTCGGTGGTTCCTGCGCCGCTCTGGCCATTTCCGCTCAGTCTCGGTGGTTCCGACGCCGCTCTGGCCGTTTGAAGTCATTCTCGGTGGTTCCGGTGCCGCCCTGGCCGTTTCCGGTCAATCTCTGTGGTTCCGGCGCCTCTTTGTCCAATTCCGCTTGATCTCTGTAGTTCCGGCGCCGCTCTGGCCGCCTCCGCTTGATCTCGGTTGTTCCAGCGCCGCTCTGGCCACTTCTGCCCCGTGTCGGTGGTTACCGAGGCTGCTCTAGCCACGTCCGCACAGTCTCGGTTGTTCCGGCGCCGCTCTGGCCATTTCCGGTTATTCTCGGTGGTTCCGGTGCCGCTCTGGCCATTTCCGGTCAATCTCCGTGGTTCCGGTGCCGCTCTGGCCTTATCCGGTCAATCTCGGTGGTTCCGGCGCCGCTCTAGCCACTTCCGGTCAATCTCGGTGTTTCGGCGCCGCTCTAGCCATTTCCGGTTAATCTCGGTGATTCCGGCGCCGCTCTGGCCATATCCGGTCAATCTCGGTGGTTCCGCCGCCGCTCTAGCCATTTCCGCTCAATCTCGGTTTATCATGTACCGCTCTGGCCATATCCGGTCAATCTCGGTGGTTTCGGTCCCGCTCTGGCCATATCCGGTCATACTCGGTGGTTCCGGCCCGCTCTAGCCACATCCGGTCAATCTCGGTGTTTCCTGTGCCGCTCTGGCCATTTCCGGTCAATCTCGGTTGTTCCGGTGCCGCTCTGGCCCGTCCCGCCCGTCTCGGTGGTTTTCCGGGCCGCTCTGGCCCGCCCCGCCTGTCTCGGTGGTGTCCTGGCGGTGATGGCGGCTCTGGCGGCCCTCGGGGCTCCTCCGGTCCCCGAAATCTTCGCCACCATGGAGGAGGGGCCGATCCCCGGCAGGTCCAACCAGGGCGAGGTGAGGGGGTCCCTGGGGGTCCCCCTGGGTGGGCTCTGGGTTGGCTCTGGGGGGGTTCTGGGGGTCGAGGTGCTCGGGGGCTCCTGGGACATCCCTCCGAATCTGAGGGGGGTCTTGGGGGGCTCTTGGGAGCCTCCTCAGGAACTGGGAGGGGTCTGGGGCGGGGGGTCCCGAGGGAAATAATGGGGCAGGGGGAGGCACCAGGGGGGGAATTGGGGTGGGTTTGTGGGGTCCCGTGAGGATGGGGGGGTTCTGGTGGGTCCTTGAGGGTCCCAGATGGGTCCTGGGGGCGTCCTGGAGGGTCCTGGGGGCGTCCCATGGGTGGAGCCCATGGGGAACCCGGGGTTCTGTGGGGTGCGTCGGGGTCAAAGTCTCCCCATGGGCCCAAGGTCGTTTGGGGGATGGGGGAGGGCTGGGCTGGGGCTGGGGGTCCCAGAGGGGTCCCTGGGGGATCCTGGGGGTCCCGGGGGTCCCATTGTGTCCCCCCCTGCCCCCCAGGCGTGGCTGGAGTCCCACGGGCGCAGCCTCGGACACTTCGTGAACGGGACTTGGCTGAGACCGGAGGGGAGGGAGAGCCTCGAGTGCCACGAGGCCACCACGGGTACGGGACACACAGGGGACATTGAGGGGACACTGAAGGACAGGGATCACCGAGGGGACACACAGGGGATAGGGACAGGGACAGGGACAGGGAGATCATCGAGTGCCACAAGGCTACCACAGGTACGGGACACACAGGGGAAACTGAGAGGTCACACAGGGGACAGGGACGGGGACACTGAGGGACAGGGACAGGGAGAGACTTGAGTGCCACGAGGCCACCACGGGTATGGGGGGGGACAGGGACACTGAGGGGACACCGAGGGGACAGGGACAGGGATTGGGGTAAAGTGTCGAGGTGAAAGATTTGGGGTCACTGGTGCAGACCAGGGTCAAGTGTCAGGGACTGGGGCAAGGTCGTGGAGCTGGAGTTGGGGTTTGGGGTTGGGCTTTGGGGTCAGAGTTCAGTGGTCAGTGTCCAGCGGTCAGTGGTCAGTGTCCATCCCCTGTTGTGTCCCCAGGCCGGACGGTGGCCGCGGTGCCGGCCGGGGACAGCTCGGACGTGGCTGTGGCCGTGGCAGCGGCGGCAGCAGCGGCTGAAGCCTGGGCGGGGCTGGGGGGGCCCCGGCGGGGGCAGCACCTGGCCAGGTGAGTGACCTCTGACCCCGGGTCACCCTGGGTGACCCCAGGTGACCCCATTGTCCCCTCTATCTCCCCAGGCTGGCCGCCACACTCGAGGGTGACCCCGGGGTGGCCCTGGGGGCGCTGCTGGCCCTGGGCGGGGGGCGCCCCCTGTGCTGGACCCTCGGGGCTGAGCTGGCGCTGGGGCTGCGGCCACTGCGGGGGCTGGAGCTGCCCGAGGGGGGGTGGCGCCCCCTGGGTGAGTGCCATTGTCCCCAAAGGGTCCCCAAGGTGTCCTCTGACACCCCCTGGGTGAGTGTCATTGTCCCCAAGGGTGTCCCCTGAGTGAGTACCACTGTCACCAAAGGGTCCCCAAGGTATCCCGTGGGTGAGTGTCACTGTCCCCACGGTGTTCCCTGTCCCCTCTGGGTGTCCCCTGACCCCTGTGTGTCCCCAGGGGTGGTGGCCCTGGTTCTGGCCAGTCCCTGCTCTCTGTCCCCGTGGTGTCATTGTCCCCTGGGTGTCTCCATGATGTCCCTGTGTCCCCTCAGGGGTGGTGGCTCTGGTCCCTGCTCCCTGTCCCCATGGTGTCACTGTCCCCTGGGTGTCCCCATGGTGTCCCCATGGTGTCCATGTCTGTCCCCTCAGGGGTGGTGGCTCTGGTCCCTGCTCCCTGACCCATGGTGTCACTGTCCCCTGGGTGTCCCCATGGTGTCCCCATGGTGTCCATGTCTGTCCCCTCAGGGGTGGTGGCCCTGGTCCTGGTGGGTCCCTGCTCGATGCCGGAGCTGCTCTGGAAACTGGGGCCACTCCTGGCCATGGGTGAGTGCAGGGGGGAACAAATGGGGACAAATGGGGACCCTAGGGACAGCTGTTTTGGAGTGTCCTTGGGGGGGTGTCTCTTTTGGGGTCCCATGGTTTCTGGGGTGTCCCTGCAGTTTTGGGGTGTCCCAATGTCCCTTCTTTTTGGGGCCCCATCCCTTTCAGGGTGCCCCTGGGGGGGCCCCAGTGTCCTTTTTTGGGGTCCCAGCCCCTGTTCGGGTCCCAGCCCTGGGGGGGGGTCCCAGTCCCTGTTGGGGTCCCAGCCCGGGGGGGGCGGTCCCAGCCCCTGTTGGGGTCCCACGGTTCCGGTGCCCCCCCCAGGGAACGCGGCCGTGCTCGTGGCCCCCCCGGCGGCGGTGCTGCCGCTGCTGCTGCTGGCGGAGCTGGGCGGGGAGGGGGCGGCGCTGCCCCCGGGGGTCCTGAACGTCCTGGCGGGACCCCCGGGGCTGCCCCGGGCCCTGCGCGACCACCCCGGGATCCGAGCGGTCACCTGGATGGGGGCGGCGGAGCAGGTACGGGGGACACGCCCAGGGGAGGGGCCAATAACGGGGGAAGGGACACGCCCGGGGAAGGGCCAAATAAAGGAGAAGGTGACACGCCCAGAGGAGGGGACAACAACAATGGGACAACCCCCCCAATGCGGGGTCCCTGTCTCTGTCCCTGTCCCCAGGAGGATCCGCGGTGCCACCTTTGGGGGTCCCCACGTCCCTGTCCCCACGTCCCTGTTCCTGTCCCCAGGACGATCTCCGGTGCCACCTCTGGGGGTCCCCGTGCCCTGTCCCTGTCCCCTGTCCCCTGTCTCCTGTTCCTGTCCCCATGAGCTGTCCCCGTGTCCCTGTGTCCCCCATCCCCAGGACGATCTCCGGTGCCACCTCTGGGGGTCCCCGCTGCGGGGGCCGCGCCTGGGGGGGGGTCCCCGGGGGGGCCGTGTCGTTGTCATCGTCCTGGACTCGGCCGACCTGGACAGCGCTGCCGCCGCTGCGGCCACGGTGGGGCTGGGGGCCTGGGGGCCTCGGGGAGGGGTTTGGGGGGGTTTGGGGTTTTTTTGGGGGGGCTTTTGTGGGGGATTTGGGGGGATTTTTTGGGGGGGAGATTTTAGGGGGTTTTGAGGGTTTTTTTGGGGATTTTGGGGTTCTTCAGGTTTTTTTTGGTTTTTTTTTTTGGAAGGTTTTAGGGGATTTTGGGGGTTTTTTTTGGGATTTGGTGGTTTCTTAGGAATTTTTTTGGCTTTTCTTGGGGGAGGTTTCAGGGGGTTTTCGGATTTTTTGGGAGGGTTTGTGGGGGTTCTGGTGGTTTCTCAGGTTTTTCAGGATTTCTTTTGGGGATGCCTTTTGGGGACGTTTCAGAGGGTTTTTGTGGTTTTTATGTTTTTTTTTTGTTGGGATTTTGTGGGGGTTTGGTGATTTCAGGGGCATTTTTGGGGAGGTTTCAGGGAGCTTTTGAGTTTTTTTTTCTTTTTTTTGACAGGTTTTGGGGTATTTTTCAGGAGGCATTTGGGTTTCTTTTGGGGTTTTTGTGGGGGATTTTTGGGAGGTTTTTGTGCGGGATTTTCAGGAGGTGTTTGGGTTTCTTTTGGGGTTTTTTTGAGGGTTTGGGGGTTTTTCGGGGGGTTTTTGTGGGGGATTTTCGGGAGGCGTTTGGTTTTTTTTGGGGTCGGTTTGGCATTTCCCTGGCCTGTCCCTGATGCTGTCCCCTGCTGTCCCCAGCTGCCCAGGGGGGGCTGCGTGCTCCTGGCCCAGGACTCGGTGGCAGCGCCGCTGGAGCGGCGGCTCCGGGCCCGGCTCGGGCGGCTGCGCCTGGGGGACCCCACGGACCCCAGGACCGAGGTGGGGCCGCTGGCCCCAGAGACCCCCCTGCCCGAGGAGCTGCTGTGGGAGGCGCGGGAGGAGGGGGCGCAGGTGACACAGGGGGACACGGGGGTGGCACTGAGGGGCTGCGAGGTGGGGAGGGGGATGCGGGGTTTGGGGTGTAGGGGGGTTTGGGGGTTCCTGGATATTGGGGTGGGCTGGCGAGGGGAGTTTGGGGTGTTTTGTGGGGAAAATTTGGAGGTTTTGGACACCAGGGTTCCTGTTGGGTGGCAGGGAGTTTGAGGTGTTTTCTGGGAAGAAATTTGGAGGTTCCCGAGGTTTGGGGAGGTCCAGGGATTCCTGGACATTGTGGGTCCCTTCAGGGCTGCCCTGGGTGTCACTCTCAGCGTCCCTCCCTCATTGGGACCCTTTTTTTTTCCCCCAGGTTTTCCAGGTTCCTCTGCCACCGCTGCCAGGGCGGGGGCAGCGTTTCTACCCCCCCACGCTGATCTCGGGGGTGGCCCCGACCTCGCGGTGCCTGCGGGAGCCGGTGGGTGCCCCTGGGGGGGCCCCTGGGGATGCCCCTGGGGGGGTCGCGGGTGCCTTTGGGGACCCTCTGAGCGCCCCCTGCCCCCCCAGGTCCCGGGGCCGGTGCTGGTGCTGCTGCCCGTGCGTGGCCCCTCCGAGGCCGTGGCCGTGGCCTCGGCGCTGCCCCACGCCGCTGCTGCTGCCCTCTGGGCCCAGGACATCACCGTGGCCTTGGACACGGCAGACAGGTGACCACCGCCACCCCCTGACCCCGAGGGCAGGAGTGACCGCCACCCCCTGACCCTGAGGCCAGGCCAGGAGTGACCCCTGGTCACTGAGCGCCGACCCCTCCGCAGGCTGCCCCAGGGGCTGGTGTCCCTCAACTCCCTGGACCTGCTGGACCCCAGCACCGGGGGCACCGACCTGGATGAGGTGGGGGGAACCAAGGGGGGGCTCTGGGGGGGGTTTGGGAGGGGTCCAGGGGGGTTTGTGGGGGTCCTGGAGAAGCCGGAGGGACGTGGAGGTGTCCTGGGGGGACTGGGATGGGTTTTGGGGGTCCCCAGGGTGGGGGAGGGGTCCTGTGCCGTTGCAGATGGGCTCTGCCCCCCCCGCACTCCCTCTAGGCACTGCGAGAATTTGGGTGCCCCCCCTGGGAACAGCCCCCCGAGGTGGAGGAGCCGCTCAGGTACCCCCTGATGGGACAGGGACCCCTCTCCAGGATGGAGACCCCAAACTGGGGGGGGTCCCAGGACAAGAACAGCAAGACTGGGACTGGTTTAGCACCCCAGGATCCCCTTCCTCCCCCCCGGGGTGGTCCCAGCCCCATCCTGCCCCCCCAGAGGGTCCCGTGTGCCCCTCAGGACCCCCCCGATTGTTCCTCTCGCGGGGGTCCTGGTGCCCCCGATGCCCCTCCCACGGCCATGCCCTTTGACCCCTGTGTCCTTTGTCCTCTTTGTCCCCTCCCAGCCCCTCGGTGACCCTGGATGACCCCGGTTATCCTGAGCTGGCCCAGGCCGTGGCCGCCGCCCGCGGGGCCGCCCCAGGGTGAGTGCGGGGGTGGGTGGGTGACCCCCCCCTAGGGGTGTCCCCGACCCCCCCAGGGCTGTCCCCGACCCTCCCAGGGGTGTCCCCGACCTCGGGACCCCTCGGGGAGGGGGGCTCGGTCCCCGATGCCCTCCCTTCCCGCAGGTGGGGGCGGCTGCCGGGGGCGTCGCGGGCCCGGGTGCTGCGGGGGGCGGCGGCGGCGCTGCCGGGGGGTCCCGGGACCCCCGAGGACGGCGACCGCAGCGACACCGGCGGGAGCCTGCGGGGGGCGCTGCTGCGCTGGGCGGAGCGAGCGGAGCGCGCGGGCGGGACCGTGCAGGTGGGCGTGGTTAAAGGGGGTGGGGCAGAAAGGAGGCGTGTGTCTGTTCGGTGAGTGGGCGCGGCCTCTGATCGGGCGTGACCAATCCTGCTGCAGGAGATGCCCGGGGGGCGGGCCCTGCTAACAAGGCGGCCGCTGGGAGTGCTGGGCGTGGCCTGGGGCTGGCCACGCCCCTTGGCGCTGGAGCTCCTCCTCCCGGCGCTGGCGCTCGGGAACGCGGTCGTGGTGGCGGCGCCCTCTGGCGGCGCCGGTGCCGCACAGCGACTGCGGAAGGTGCGGAACCGGGACACCCCCGTGCCCCCCCGGGGGACACCTGTGATGCCCCCTGACCCTCGGGTGACCCCCACGTCCCCCCTGCGACCCCCGGGAGCTCCCCTGTGTCCCCCATGCTCCTCCCCTGTGCCCCATCGCGTGCCTCCCCGAACCCCTCCGAGACCCCCTCGTGCCTCCCCGGGGACACCCATGATGCCCCCTGACCCCCGGGTGACCCGCCCATGTCCCTCTCCGGACCTCGCATTTGCCTCCCCAGGACCTCCCCTGTGCCCCCCGCTCCCCATCGCATTCCCCCCCGAACCCTTCCGGGACCCCTCCCCCCCGTCCCCTTCCATCACCCGGGACCCCCCCCCCCGGTGACGCTGCGCCCCCTCCCCTGTGTCCCCAGGCTCTGGTGGCCGCGGGGCTGCCGGCGGGGGCCCTGACGGTGCTGCCCGGGGCTTCCCGGTGCAGCGGATCTCGCCTGGCGCGGCAGCGCCCGGACGGGCTGTGGCTGTGCGGGGGGGACGCGGTGAGTGCGGGGGCGGTGCGGGACATTTTCGAGGGGGGACAATGTGGGGACACGGGGAAGGGAACAGCGGAGGGGACGCGGGGGAAGGGGCGTGGGCACTGGGCTGTGACGTTTGGGGGTTCCGAGTCGTGGGGCGGCTGCTGTGGGGGGGTTTGGGGTGGGGGGGCACAGCCCCCGGCTGTCCCCAGCTGTCATCTCTCATGTCCCCCCCCGCCCAGGACTGCGACTGGGCCTCTGCCGTGAGCGTCCCCCGCGTCTGGGGGGTCCCGGCGGGACTCCTGGGGGCTCCGGGGCAGGATCTCCCCCCCGGCGCCGAGCGGGAGCTGGAGCTGCGCTGCACCCGCCCCCGCTGCCTTTGGCTGCCGGGGGGCGCCCCCTGAGACCCCCCCCAAATCTGCGGGGAATTCGGACCTCGCCCTGTGCCCCCCCAGCCCCGCCCCTCGGGACCCCCGCCCCAATAAAGCGCTCCGAGCCGCAGCCGCTGTCCTGTCCTTGGGGGGGACCGGGGGGTCTCGGGCTGCAGTGCGGGGGGAACATTTTGCGGGGGGACAATTTGGGGGGAACAATTTGGGGGGGACATTTTGGGGGCGCCCCGCCCCTGCACGTGCCCGGACGCCCCGGCCTCCCTCCCTCGCTCGGGGCAGCCGCACCCAAAGCTCTGCTGGGCCGGGCGGGGGTCCCGAGCGCCGGAGCCCCCGCGGGGTTGGGGAGGGGTCCCCGGGGTGAGGAGGGGGCGCTCGGGGCTCCGTGCGCTGGGTGCGAGGGGGCGGCTCGGCGCGTCCCGCTGCCCTCTCGGGTTTCCTGGGCCCCCTCCCGGCCCGCTCCCACTTTCGCTTTCGGCGGCGGCTCCGCCGCGGCCCGAGGGGGTCCCGGGGGGGCTCCGGGAGCGCTCGCGGGTCCCCGTGCGCCGTCTCCAGCTCGGCACCGCCATGGACGTGTCCCCCCCTTGCTCTGCTCTGGTAAGTGGGGAACCCCCGCACCCCCCCTCCCCCCCTCCGAGAGCCCCTCCGGGACCCCCGCGAGAGCCCCCCCGGTGCCCCCCCCCAGGTGCCGCCGCTCCTGCTGCTCCTGGCCCTGCCCGCCCTCGGCAGCTGCTGCTCCTTCGGCTTTAACCCCATCAGCAGCACCTTCAGCGCCCACCTGAACAACCTGGTGAGACCCCCGCCCCCAGAACCGATCCCCCCGGGACCCCCCCAAACTCCCTCATTCCCCAGGGAAGGGTCCCGAAAACCCCCTGACTGCGCCCCTTCACCCCCAAAGGGTCGCTGGGGACCCCCTGAGCGCCCCCCCTCAGCCCTCCGGGCTGCTTTTGGGGACCCCCTGACCCCTCCCACAGATCCCCTGGCTGCTCCTCGACTACCCCGTGGCGATGCCCAGCAACCTGGAGCTGGTGAGCGATACCCCCCCAATCCCACATGTGCCCCCACCCCCAAATCCCTCCCTGTTCCTGCCCCCCGAGACCCCTGACCCCCCAAATCCCGACCTGCCCTGGCCGCCCCAGGACAGCGCCTGCTCTGATCTCTGGGGGCTTCACTTCGGGGCGCTGGCTCTGCAGCGGATGCTGGGGGTGGCTGGCAAGGATTTGGCTCCCCTGCTCAGGACCCTCCTCGCCCAGCTCCACTTCGTCGCCGAGTGTCACATCCAGGTGGGTGGGGGTCCCCGGGGGGGCTCCGGGTGGTCCTGGGGAGGCCAAGGTGAGTCTGGGGGTCTTGGGGGGCTCTGGGGGTCCCCTGAGGTGTCCAGGGTAACTCTGGCGGTCTTGGGGGGCTCTGGGGTCCCCACAGGGGTCTGGGGGTTCACTGAGGTGTCCAGGGTTACTCTGAGGGTCTTGGGGGGTCTGGGGGTTCCCTGAGGTGTCTTGGGGGGGGTGCAGGAGCTCTGGGGCATTTCTGGCATATCCCAGGGTGGTTCAGAAGGGGTCTGGGGTCCCCTGGGGGGGCTCCTGTGCCATCTCCCCAGGACCCCCAGGGCTGTGTCCAGCTGGAGAGGGTGAACGTGTCGCAGCTACTGGAGACCCTGGCGCAGCACCTGGGGGGGCTGCAAGGGAGACCCCTCCACTTCCCTGGCTGTGCCCACTTGCGCTGCCGCCCAGGTACCCCCCGGGACCCCCGGGAGACCCCCGTAACCCCCCCCCGGGCAGCTGCTGACCCCCGTCTCCCCCCAGACCCGGCGCTGAGCAGCCCCGCCGAGCGGCATGAGCGGCACGAGGGGACCCTGGGGGCCAGGCAGGGCCCCCCCAGCCCCGCTGGACACGGGCTGCTGCTGCTGGGGGGACTTGGGGGGGCCCTGGGCCTGGTGGCGGCGGCCTGGGCACTGTGGAGGAAACCCTGTGCCCAGGTGGGGATACTGGGGGGCACTGGAGAGGGTGGCGAGGGTGTGGGGGGCGCTGTGTGTGTTGGGGACACGGGGGATGTTGGCTGTCCTGCTGGGAGCACTGGGGGCTGTCTTGGGGTCACTGGGAGCGCTGGGAGGCACTGGGAGGTCATTCCCCTCAGCACCCCCCAGCCCTCACAGGGACCCCCGAGACTGGAGCAGGACGGGACCTGAGTGGCCGAGCGGTACCTGGGGACAGACACAGGTACTGGGAGGGCTCCTGCATACTGGGATCACTGGGAATGCCCTGAGGACCATCAGGCCCTCACCCTGTGCCACTGGTGAGAGTCGGGGCCCCCCCAGCTCCCTGCTGGAAGCCCCTGGGGGCTACACCGGGATCTCCAGAGCCGTGGAGAGACCCACGGAGGGGGCCCGGCCTGGCCCCGTGCAGCGCTCATAAAGCTGATCCTGACACCCCGGCTCTGATCCTGCTTGAGTGCACTGGGAGGACTGGGACGAGGGTTTGGGGGAACTGGTACAGACTGGGGCGGACACAGCACTGCCCAAACGGCCTTTACTGGGGGTCTCACAGGGGCGGGGGGCTCCGGTGGCGCAGCTGGGGCTGGGGCAGCTGGCGGGGCAAGAGGTACAGCAGGGCCAGCAGGGCCAGCAGCGCCAGAGCCCACGGTGACAGCAGCGGCGTCCACGGTGACAGCGGTGCCTGGGGGGCCACCGCCTTGGCCACCTTCTCAGGGCTGCCCTCCAGGCCTCCTCCTCCTGTCCCTGCGTCCTCCTCCTTGTCCTCCTCCTTGTCCCCCGTGCCCTGGGCAGAGCCTCGGGGTCAGTCAGTGCTGGGGTGGCCCTGCAGGGTCCCCCCTGAGCCCACCCTTACCGGGCTCGCCGTGGCCGTGGCCGTGGCCTGGAGCTCCAGCTGGCCGCGTGGGCACCACGGGCGCCTGTGGGAGGAGGAGGAGGGTGAGGACGCAGAGGTGAAGGCTCCCGAGGACATTCCCCACCCACGTGTCGCCCCCTACATGGCCCAGGCGTCCCGCATCTGGCCCAGCTGCTGCCGCAGCCGCGTCGTCTCCAGGCGCAGTTCCTGCCGGGGAGAAGGGGATGTCACCCTCGGTCCTTGACCCCCACACAGAGAGTGGCCGCCGTGGGGCTCTGCTGTGCCCACCCAGGGGCTCTGTGGCCACTGTCTGGGCCCACACGGAGGGCAGGTGTGCTGTACCTGCACCATCCGCTCGTACTCCTCCAGTGCTGCTGTCAGCTCCTGCGCCCTCTGCCCTGCCTGTGGGACAGGGCCTGGACGTGAGGGGCCGTGGGACAGGGCCGGGGGTGGCCCTGGTGACAGCTGAGGTGGTGGCAGTGTCACTGGGCAGCGCTCACCTGGGCAAGGGCTGCGTCCCGGGCAGAGAGCAGGGCAGTGCCACGGCAGAGCTGGGCCTGGGCAGAGGGACAGGGACAGGGACTCAGCACTGTCACTGTCCAACACAGCCCCCAGCACCATGGCCACCGTGCTCACCTCCAGGCTGGCCACCCGAGCCGCCTGCGCCTGGAGCTGCTCCCGCAGTCCCTGGCCCTCGGCAAGGAGCCGCTGGTTCTGCCAGGGGTGAAACAGGGCTGGGGTTCCCTGTGGCACTGCCCCACTGGGGCAGCCCCCAGCACCAGGCTGACCTCCTCCTGCAGGCCCTCGGCCCGCGAGCACAGGCTGCGCTGCTCCTTCTCCTGGGGAGGGAGGGAGGGCACGGCCATGAGGGGACACCGTGTGACAGCGTGGCACCATGTGGCACCTCAGCTCAGTCTCTCACCGTGTGCCGTGCCTGCCGCCGCAGCTCGGTGTTCTCCTCCTCCAGCCGCTTCACCACGGCCTTCATGTCGTCCAGCTCCTCCACGGCTGCCCTGGCCTGCTCCAGTGCCTGCCGGCTGCTGCCAGGGGCAAATGGCGCTTCAGCCTTGCCAGGATGCAGACCCAGACCCCGCGCCCCTCGGGAGCCCCTCGGGAGCACCTTCGCAGCTGCGCCTGGAGCTGTGCAATCTCCTCGGCCAGGCGGGTGTTGAGCTCCTCAGCCAGCTCGGCGTCCCGCTGCAGTTTGGCGTTCTGGGCCGCCAGCTGCCGGGTACGGCTCCGCAGCCCCGCGGCCTCGGCGCTGCTGGGGAGTCCCATAGATCCTGGCGTGCTCCTGGGAGCACGGCCAGGGATGGCAGGGTGTCCCCACAGCGGGCACTTACGGGCTGGTGGCATCCGTGTTGTCACCCTGGAGCTGGGCAGCTGCTGGGGATGCGTGTCCTTCGTCCTCTGCGGGATGGGACACAGTGGTCTGTGTTTGTGACCCCATTGGGCTGGGTTTGTGTCCCCATCGGGCTGGGTTTGTGTCCCCATCGGAGCTGTGTTTGTGTCCTCATTAGGGCCACCCCGACTCCCTTTTCCTGTGCCAACGCCCACCTGCTGGCACTGCTCCAGTGTCACCAGTGGCCATGTCCTGCTCCTCGGCCCTGCAGGGACGGAGCCGCGGGTCAGCACCACTGACCGGTGTGGCTGGCACCAGGCACCGTGCCCATCTATTTCTGGGCACTGACCCATCCTGCCGGCACGCTGCGATCCAGGCGCCCATGGCGCTGCGGAACCGGCTCCAGTCCAGCGCCGTGCCCGCGGCTGCGGGGTCCAGTGCCCTCTGCAGCGCCCGCAGCCGCCCGTCGTGCCCACTGTGCCCGGTCATGGCCGCCACGTACTCCACCACGCGCTGCGGCTGCACCAGCCCTGTGCGGATGGACCGAGGGCTCAGGGACCACCACCTCAGTTTGGTTGCAGCCACCGAGGCCCCAGCGGCTTCGGCTACCTGTACGCTCGGGGTCGCAGGCAGAGAAGGTGCAGTCCAGGGCGAACTCGTCCGAGCAGCCGCTCTCGGCAGGGGCTGAGGGGGGGACACGCGTTATGGAGGGGTCGGCGCCTCGCCCCCCACCCCTCTCCCTCATGGTGCCCGCACCTGGCAGGGGGATGGCGGCGCCCGGGGCGCAGGGAAGCTCTGCAGCCATGGTGTTCAGGGGTGCTCCGGGGCGGTGTCGAGGGTCTCGGGGGGTCCCGGGAGCGCCGTTGAGGGGTTGAGGGGGAGCCGGTGAGGGGGGCGGGAATCGCCTCACGGCGAGGAGAGGGGCGGGGCTTGGCGCGAGCCCTTCCCGCTCAGAGAGAAAGGGGCGTGGTCAGGGGGAAGGGGCGTGGCCCTGCTGCTCCGCGCGCTCCCGGTCCCGTCCCGGCGCGCTCCCGGTCCCGCTGCTTCCCAACGGCTTTTATTGAAGCACAAAACCCTCCGCGCTTCCCCCCGACACCACCCCGGCCCCCTCAGAGCCCTCGCAGCAGCTTCTCGTAGCGGGAGTCCAAGTTCCGGAGCAGGAACATCGACAGCATCAGCAGGGAGAGCTGGCAGCAGAGAGCAGGATCAGCTCCCCCCAATCTCTCGGACCCCTGACTCCCCTCCCGGCCACCCTGAGCCCCCTCCGACCCTTCTGGACACCCTGAATCCCCTAGGACCCTCCCCTGAACCCTCCCTGGCCCCCCCAGCCCACCCCACCTGTGGTCCCACAGCCTTCCAGCCACCCCCAGGCCCCCTCAGCTCAGCCCCCCGCCCCAGGGCATCCCCCCACAGCCCTCCGAGCACCCCCCGCCCCAGGGCATCCCCCTACCTCCCCCAGGCCAATGCCGACGCAAGCCCCCACGATGGTGACCAGGTTTCCGGACAGCCAGCTCTGGACTCTCTCCTTGCAGCCCTGGGGTGACAGCTGGGGGGTCACTTGGAGCCCCCCCCGGAGCTCCGGGACCCCCCGATTGCCCCGTGCCTCACCGTGGGGAAGGTGTCCTGGGGGGCGGCCATGGGGCAGCGGCCGTGGGGGAGCACCCACGGGCTCCCGTGGGTGCCGTTGGGTGCCCTGAGGCAGGAGCAGGCGATGGCTCTGTCCCTGTCCCCATCCCTGGTGGCCTCATCGTACTGCTCCCAGTCCTGAGGTCCCTTCCACCCACAGCAGCCAAGCTGGGGAGGGGGCAGAGGGTCAGTGTGGTGGCCGAGGGGTGGTCCTGGGCTCCTTTTGGGGGGAGGGCGTCTCACCTGCTGCTGGACAGCGTCCCAGCTCTCATGAGGGTCCCCAGGTGGTCCCTGGGCTGGGTACCCCTGGATCAGCTCCTCGGCGTAGGTGGCCACCTTGGCAGCCAGCTGGGGACAGGGGTCAGCACAGCCTCGCCCCCCGACCCCCGGCGTCCCACCCTGATGCCAGGGTCCCCCCCAGCTGGGACGGGGCCCCCGCACTCACAGTGGCGCGCTGCGTGTAGACGATGATGGCCATGGTGATCTGGGCAGCGAGGAGCAGCAGCAGCAGCCCGAAATACTTTGGGGACAAACGGGGGGGATGGGGGTCAGCCGGACCTGCCCCCCAGCCCCTCCGGGGTCAGCCGGACCTGCCCCCCAGCCCCTCCCCAGCCCACAGGGTCGCCCCCTCCCCGCTGTTGTCCCCCCCGGTGCAGGATGTGGTGGCACCACGTGTCCCTGCGGTCACCCCAGGAAGTTGCAGCACAGCCACCCCGCACCCTCCCGGTTCCCCGAATCCCCCCGGACCCCCCCGAGCCCCCCGACTCACCATCCCCAGCATGGCCTTGACCTCCTTGAGGGCCCCCAGGCAGCCCAGGAAGCCCAGGAGCATGGTGGCCATGCCGACCCCCGAGAAGCCATAGGAGCAGTGCCTCAGGCTGAGCAGCGGCGACCCTGGGGACACCGAGGGGGGGTCAGGCACCCTCTGGGGGTGCCGCAGCTCTCGGGGTGCCCCCCGATTTGGGGGTGCCTTACCCAGCACGGCGGCGAAGCTCTGCCGGTCGAACAGGACCCAGAAGCTGAAGGCGAGGAGGAGGACGCCCAGGAACTGGGGGGGAGCCCAGGTCAGGACATGGGGGACCCCCAGTGCCCCCCAGCACGGGGAGGCCCCCCCGGGTCCCCTCAGGTCCCCCCATATCCCCCCTGCCCCCCCTCCCCCAAGCCCCACTCACGAAGAAGAAGAGGTTGAGGAGGAAGAGGAAGCACTTGGTGCAGCCCAGGCAGCTTTTGGGGCTCATGGCCGCGCTTCGGGGGTCGCACCCGCACGGACCCCGAGCCCACGCCGAGCCCGAACCGTCCCCGGGCCCCGGTTCCCCTCCCGCCCCGCCCGGTGCCGCCACCTCGGGAACCGCGGGAAGCGCCGGGGACGGCGGAAGCGCCGCGGGGGCGTCGCCCCGGGACCCCCACGGACGGCGGGGGCCGTGACCCCGGTGTGACCCCCGGTGTGACCCCCGGTGTGACTCCCGGGAGCGGGGTCGTGACCCCCGGTGTGACCCCTGGGACCGGGCGGTGACCCCGGGGGTCCCGGGGGGCTGCGGGGGCGGGGCCGAATCCGGTAGGGGGCGGGGCCGGACAATGAGTGACGGGCAAAAGGGAGGGGCCTGCACAGGGGGCGTGACCGAGCAATGAGTGACGGGTCAGGGGGCGGAGCCTCCCCGGGGGGGCATGGCCTCACATCAGCCCCGCTCCCGATCCGCTCACGTGAGGCAGCGTCCCGGCCCCGCCGGTGTCACGTGACGGCGGCGGGGCCCACGTGTTCCGGGCGCGATGGCGGCGGCGGCGGCTTCGGCCCAGCGGGGCGGCGGCGGAGGCGGAGGAGGCGGCAGCGATCCCGGAGCCGATCCCGGAGCCGGGGCCGGCGGCGGCGAGCCCGCCCCGCCACCAGGGGGCGGCGGTGAGTGGGGGGAGCGGCAGGACCGGCGGCGGGGCGCGGCCTGCGCGGCCCGGGGAGGCGGCGGCGGCGGCAGCCGGCGTCGGTGGGCGGCCCGGTGAGCACCCCGCTGTCCGCAGGGGCCTCCTCGGACCAGATCATGCAGACTGGGGCGATCCTGCTGCGGGCGTGAGTAGGGGAGCGGCGGGAGAACGGGCGGGGCCGGGGGGGACAAGGGGCGGCTTGGGGACTTGGGACAGGGAGGGGACTGGAGAGGACACGGGGGCGGACTTGGGGACTTGGGACAGGGAGGGGACTCGGGGGGACACCGGGGGAAGTTGGGGGACACAGGAAGGACATGGGACTGGGAAGGGACTTGGGGGGGACACGGGAAGCGGGGAGGACTTGGGACCCGGAGGGGACTGGGGGGACAAGGGGGGGGACTTGGGGCAACAGGAAGGACTTGGGACTGGGAAGGGACTTGGGGGGGACAGGGTGTGGGGGGACTTGGGACTGGGAGGGGACTGGGGGGGACATGGGGGGAGCTTTGGGGACACGGGGTGCGGGGGGACTTGGGGGACACAGGGGGGACTTGGGGGACACAGGGTGTGGGCGGGACTTGGGACTGGGAGGGGACTTGGGGAGAACTTGGGACTGGGAAGGGACTGGGGGATAAGGGGGGGACTTAGGATTGGGAGGGGACTGGGGGGGACACAGGGTGAGGGGGGACACGATGGGACTTGGGGAGTAGTGGGGACTTGGGACTGGGAAGGGACTGGGGGGGACATGATGGGAGCTTGGGACTGGGAGGGGACTGGGGAGGTCACAGGGTGAGGGGGGATTTTGGGGACACAGGGAGGGAGGGAGGGAGGGGCACTTGGGACTGGGAGGGAACCTTGGGGGTCTTGTGGGGATTCTGGGGGGACACAGAGTGTGGGGGGGAACTCAAAGCTTGGGGCGGGGCTTGAGAGGATGCAGAGCTGTGGGGACACAGGGAGTGAGGGGGGAGTTAGGGGGACACGAGAGGATCCCAGGGGCCTTGAGAAGGCCCTGGACACGGGGGTGAGCTGTGACCCTGGGGGGAAGGTGGGACCGAGGGACGGAGGGCCGGGGTCCCCTGGAGCCGGGGGGTCACCCAGAGCACCGGGGGGTCCCAGGTTCGTGCGGGACCGCGTGCAGCGCTGCGGGGACCCCCAGGCCGTGGCGCTGAGCGAGGCCGAGCTGGGCCAGCCCCAGCCCAGCAGCCCCGACACCAAACGCCTCAGCGAGTGCCTGCGCCGCATCGGCGACGAGCTGGACAGCAACATGGAGCTACAGAGGTGGGCAGCTCGGCTGCTCCCCGGGGGCAAAGCTGGGATTTGGCGGGGGGGGGGGGGGGGGATCCTGCGGTTCCACCCCCGATGTGGGGGTGGCTGGGGGGGGTGGGGTGTCTCGGTGACCCCCCCAGAATGAGCTGACCAGAATTTACTCCCGGCCCTTGTTGTCCCCCCTGCCCACCGTGCCCTGCCCCAGGATGATCGAGCAGGTGGGCTGTGACGCCCCCAAGAAGCTTTTCTTCCGCGTGGCCAGGGAGATGTTTGCCGATGGCACCTTCAACTGGGGCCGCGTGGTCGCCCTCTTCTACTTTGCCTGCAAGCTGGTGCTCAAGGTGGGTGTGGAGCCCCCCCAAAGGCCTCCCCGGGGCCCTCTGAGCCCCCCGAAGGGCCTTCCCGGCCCCTCTGAGCCCCCTGCTCTGCCCCGGCAGGCTCTGTGCACCAAGGTCCCGGAGCTGGTCCAGACCATCCTGCGCTGGACCATGGAGTATCTGCAGGAGCACGTGCTGGCCTGGATCCAGGCCCAGGGTGGATGGGTGAGACCCCAAAGCCCCCCATTCCTTGGGGGTCTGTGCCCCTGACCCCTCCCTTGTACCCCAACCCCCCCATTCCTCGGGGGGCCGTGCCCCTGTTTGGCAATCTCCCTTCCCCAATGTTCCCTTTTACCCCAAATTTGCCCCAAATTTACCCCCAAATTACCCCAAATCCTCCATCCCCCCTTTCCCAGCTGCCCTGGGCTGGTTGTTCTAGGGGGGTGGGGGGAGGTTTGGGACCCCCCAGCACAGGGTGCTGACCTCGTCCCCCCCGTGCCCCCCCAGGAAGGGCTCCTGTCCCACTTCGGGACCCCCACCTGGCAGACCATCACCATCTTCGCCGCCGGTGTGCTCACGGCCTCGCTGACCATCTGGAAGATGTCCTAGACTCTCGGGGGGGGCCAATTTCTGTCCCCCCCCCTCCTGGGACCCCCCCCCGGACTGGCCCTGCCGGCAGGGATGGTGCTGACCCCGGGCCCGGGGGGTTTTTAACCAACACCGCTTGCTCACCTGGATTTTGGGGCGGTGGTCGAGCTGGGGGGGACCCTCCCCTCCATCCCCTCCATCCCCCAGACCCCCCCAGAGGCCACAGCTGGGATTTGGGGGGGTTTTGGGGGGTCGGGGACCCCCCCAGCCCTGCCCTGCCCTTGGTTTGTGGTGCTTCGAGTGGGGGGGGGAAGGGGGGGGAATCCTGCGGTTCCACCCCCGATGTGGGGGTGGCTGGGGGGGGTGGGGTGTCTCTGTGACCCCCCCAGGATGACCTGGGGGGTGGGGGGGGGGGGGTTGGGTTACAGCCATGGCTGTAGGGTGAGTATTTATTGGGGGTCCCCGCCCCCCAAAAAGGGCCCCCCCAGGTGCAATACCCCCCTCCCGGGGCGGGGGCTCTCAGGGTGGGGGGGGGCCACACCCCCTGTTTACACCCCCTCCCCCCCTCCCGGTTTTTGGAGGTCCCCCCGTGTCCCCCACCCCCTCCCACGGTGCTCTCGGCGGTGACGTCACAGGGAACCGCCCCTCCCCAAAATGGGGGGTCCCCCCTCTCTGCCCCCCCCGCCCCCAAAATCGCTTTTCTCCGTCGTGGATTTTTCTTCTCTTTTTTTGTACCTTGGTTTTTGTATCTCGGGAATTTCCATGGAAATTAAAAAAAAAAAAGGGGAACGCGGAGCTTCCTGGGCGTGCCCCCCCCCCCCCCCGCAAACAAAACCTCGGGGGTCTCGGGGTGCGGTAGGGGAGGGGGGGACAGGAATTTTGGGGGGGGGCAGCGCCGCTTTCACTTTCGCTTTTCCCACCTGGCTTGGGGGGGGGGGGGGCGCCTGCGGGGCCGTTTTGGGGGGTGGGGTCGGGGCCCCTCCCCCTTTTGTCCAACAACATCTCGGGGGTTGGGGGTCCCGCCTGATGGGGGAGGGGTGGGGAAGGGTCCTTACCCCCCACCTTCCCCCCCCCCCCTTTCCCCGCAGGGCCATTTGGGGTCCGTGTGTGGGGGAGGGGCGTCCCGGGGTTCACTGAGCGGCCATGGGAGGGGGGGTTTGGGGTGGGGGTCCCACATCTGGACCCTTCCCCACGGGGCCGCCTCCCTCCTGCAGCGCAGCCTCTGGATCTCGGGGACAAAAGGATTTTGGGGTGAATTCGGGGGATTTTGGGGGTGATTCCCCCCGGGTGTGGGGGTGACTTCGGGAGGCTTTGGGGGGGTGGTCCCCCCCCGAGTGTGGGGGTGGCTTTGAGGGGGAGGCTCCCAGTTCCCCGCAGTCCCGGGGCGGCGGAAACGCGGAGTCAGCGCTGCCAAGTTCCTCTTTTATGGTCCCGGCGCTGAGTCAGCTCCTTCCGCACCCTACAGCCCGCTAAACTCCGATTAGTGGGAGTCACCCGGCACCCCCCGACCCGCCGGGACACCCCAAAACCGCCCCCCGGCTTCCCCTGTGTCCCCCGACCCACCGGTGAACAGCGGCTCTGCCCCAGCCCCCAACTCCGATTAACGGGCAACCTGCGCCCCAGCACACCCCAAAACCGCCCCTCGGCTCCTCTCCTGTGCCCCCCTGTGCCCCCCCAGCCCCTCCCCAGTCCCCCTGTGCCCCCCAACTCCTCCCCAGCCCCCCCCGTGCCCCCCCACCCACCGGTGAACCGCGGTCTCCCCCAGCCCCCCCTCTCCTGGTCACCCCACTCATGGGGGGCGCACAAGGGTGGGGTGGAACCCCCCCATCCCCCGACCCCCCCAAAATCCTGCCCAGTCATGCTGACTGCGGGGCCGTGTGACAAACGGGGACAAGGGCCAAGGCCACCCGGGTCTTCCCGGGTGAAAAGGGGGCGGGCGGGGGGGGCGCCCCCTTCTCTCCGCCCCCGCGGCGGGGAAGGGACATAAACCCCCCCCGGCGGACGTTGAGCGGCCACAGCCGCGTTCTCGCTTCAACAGTGCTTGAACGGAACCGGCTGCTCGCGGCTCCGTCCGTCCATCCGTCCGTCCCGCCGCTCCCGAGCCGCTCCGTCCGTCCGTCCGTCCGTCCGTCCGGCCGCGCCGCCATGGAGTCCCAGGTCCGCCAGAATTACCACCGCGACTGCGAGGCCGCCGTCAACCGCATGGCCAACATGGAGCTCTACGCCTCCTACGTCTACCTGTCCATGGTAGGGGGGCTCGGGACCCCCGGGGCTTGGGGGACCCCCTTGGTGCGCCCCAAAGTCCCGCCCCGCCCCGCTGATGGCAGGGCGGAATCCCAGGAATTTGGGGGGTGGGGAGAGGTCCTGGGAGGCTCCCCCTGACCTCTCCTCCCTCCCCTAGGGCTTCTACTTCGATAGGGACGACGTGGCTTTGTCGCGACTGTCGCGGTTCTTCCTGGAGCAGTCGCGGGAGGAGCGGGAGCACGCCGAGGGGCTGCTGCGCTTCCAGACCAACCGCGGCGGCCGCGTCCTGCTGCAGGACATCAAGGTGCGTGTCCGGGGGATCGAGGTGGGCTACGTGGCCCACCTGGGCCCCTCCCGGTGACCGCGGTGCCCCGCAGAAGCCGGAGCGGGACACCTGGGGCTCGGCGCTGGAGGCGGTGGAGGCGGCGCTGCAGCTGGAGAAGTCGGTGAACCAGGCGCTGCTGGAGCTGCACGCCCTGGCTGCCGAGAAGGGAGACCCCCACGTGAGTGAGACCCCCCCCGGCTTCGGCCGCCCTCCTCCTCCTCCTCCTCAAGGGTCTGACGCCCCCTCCCCAGCTCCCAGTGCTCCCAGTTCCTCCCTTTTCCCACGGGATCGCCCTGGGGATCCAGAGGGAGGGGGGATCCTGCGGTTCCACCCTCTGATGTGGGGCTGGGGGGGTCGCTGTGACCCCCCTAGAATCACCTGGGGGGGTGGGGGGCACGGTTACAGCCATGGCCGTACGGTGAGTATTTCCTGGGGGTCCTCACCTCCCAAAAAGGGCCCCCCCAGGTGCAATACCCCCCTCCTGGTGCAGAGGCTCTGTCCACCCTCCCTCTCCAAGGGAAGTGTTTGAGATCTCCCGTTGCTCCGGGGTCCCTCACCTCCCCCAGACCCTCGGCCCTGCCTGACCCTCCCGTGTCCCGCAGCTCTGTGACTTCCTGGAGTCGCACTACCTGGACGAGCAGGTGAAGGCCATCAAGGCTCTGGGTGACCACGCCACCAACCTGCGCCGCCTCAACAACGGCGGGGGGGCCTCGAGCGGCCTGGGCGAGTACCTGTTCGACCGCCTGAGCCTGGAGGAGCGCAGCTGAGCCTCCCCGTGCCACCACCGTCCCCCCGAGCCCCCAGACCCTCGTAACCCCTGCCCCAGCCAAGGGGGCCCTGCCTGCTGGGCTCTCCCAGCATGATGCCCATAAAGGGTCTGTCTCTGCCTCCTCTGTTCTTGTCTCCTCCGACATTTTCTCCCCTCCACACAGGGGAATTGGGGTGGTGGGGTTAGTGGGGGCTGGCATGGGGTGGGGGGGTGGCAGGGCCCCTTCAGGGATGGGACAAATTTGTAGGAGTTTGGGGCGTTGCTGAGTAGGGAGGTCTGAGGAAAACCAGAAGGGGCTCCTGACCACAGGAAGGTGAGCCTTGGACTTGAGTGTCTTGGGACAGGTTTAGAGAATGGATCTGGCCATGCTAGGCCAGCCAAAGCCACAGTTCCTTGCAGCTTTGCCCCGTTTGCAAATTAAGGAGGCAGAAGGTGATTCGGGGCCACGGACCCCTGGACACCAATGCTGGATAAGGATATTTTAGGGTTTTTTTTTCCCTGGGAAACAAAACTCAGGTTCCTGGTGCCAGTTTGCAGGAGGCGTTTGGCACTGCCAGGGCAAACAGAGTTTTATTTTGCTGCAGCTTTGGTCTGGAAGAAATGGAGTGCCCCATGCTAAGCCTTGCCTCCTCCCCTCAGGCCTCTTCTGCCGTGTCCCCTCCTTCACCCCTCACCCCTACTCAAACTTCCAGCCCATCCCACCCCTGCCCCATCCCTCAGTGCCCCCACCGCCCACCCGTGACTCCCTGCAGGAGGGGAGGGGGCTGCAGGGTGACACCAGGGGCTGAGGGGAGGGGGCTGCAGGGTGACACCGGAGGCTGAGGGGAGGGGGCTGCAGGGTGACACCAGGGGCAGCTGAGAGGCAGAAGAGGTATTTAGGAGAAGAGGGGGGGCTCCGGGGTGGCACAGAGACACTGAGGGGCTGCAGTGGGGAACTTGGGAGTGCCTTGAGGGGCAAAGTGGGGGGTGCCTGAGGGGGACAGGTGAGCCACCCCTCACACCACCCCTCACCTCACCCTAAAATACCCCTAACCAGGTGGAGAGTGCACGGTGGAGGTCAGGGGGCCAAGGGACAGTGTGGGGGGGTTTGGGGTGGCACACAGACATTGGGGGGGCTTGGGGTGGAACACAGACGTTGTGGGGGGGGTTTGGGGTGGCGCACAGACGTTGTGGGGGGCTTGGGGTGGCACACAGACGTTGTGGGGGGGGCTTGGGGTGGCACACAGACGTTGTGGGGGGGGTTTGGGGTGGCGCACAGACGTTGTGGGGGGTTTGGGGTGGCACACAGACGTTGTGGGGGGGGCTTGGGGTGGCACACAGACGTTGTGGGGGGGGTTTGGGGTGGCGCACAGATATTGGGGGGGCTTGGGGTGGCACACAGACGTTGTGGGGGGGGTTTGGGGTGGCACACAGACATTGTGGGGGGGTTTGGGGTGGCACACAGACATTGGGGGGGCTTGGGGTGGCACACAGACGTTGTGGGGGGGGTTTGGGGTGGCACACAGACGTTGTGGGGGGTTTGGGGTGGTGCACAGACATTGTGGGGGGGGCTTGGGGTGGCGCACAGAGGTTGTGGGGGGTTTGGGGTGGCACACAGACATTGGGGGGGCTTGGGGTGGCACACAGACATTGTGGGGGGGGGTTGGGGTGGCACACAGACATTGTGGGGGGCTTGGGGTGGCACACAGACATTGTGGGCTGAGGGGCAAAGGGGGGGGGCTGGACCAGCAGAGAGCTGACACTGAGGGTTAGGGGGGCAAAGGACACAGGGTACCAGGTAGTGTTGGGGTACTGGTGCAGCCCTCATGGTGGGACAGCCCCAGAACTCTCCCAGCAGGTGCAGGCAATTACCCCAATTAATAGGTAGAGATGATGTTTGGAGGCTACAGAGTTACAGTTAAGGGTTGAACAGTTTTTAGGGATTTTTTTTAGTTTTTTTTCAGGGCTTTTAATGGCTATTTTAGGGATTTTTTCTTTGCAGGAGTTTTTTAGGAATTCTCTGGGAATGTTTAGGATACCTTTAGAGCTTTTTCAGAGTTATAACAGAATTATTTTATGGTATTTTAAGGGCTGTCTAACTACTACTTGGAATTGTTAGGGGTGGTTTTGGGTATTCTTGGGACTTTTTTAGGACGACTTATAAGTTTCTCGGGCTTTTAGAGGAGTGTTGAGGGTATATGGAGAACTTTTTTAGGACTTTGGTATTTCTAAGGTTTTGAGGGGAATTTTTTAGGGTTTTTTTTAGAGTCTTATCAGGGCATTTTAAAGATTTAAGAGGTATTCTTAGAGCTCTTTTAGGATTATTTAAGGATTTTTTAAAGGTTCGTTGAGGATTTTCAGGGGTGTTTTAGGGGCTTTTTAAAAGTAGGGTATTTTTAGTGTATTTTGAGGCTATTTTTAGGTTTCTGTGGGGTGTTTAGGACACTTTGAAAACTAGGGCTTTTAAGGTAATTGATAGGATTTTTTAGGGTCCTTTCAGGGCATGACAGAGGCTGACGGGCAGCTTGAGGGGCACTGTGGGGGCTTGAGGGTGACAGAGGCTGGGAGCTGAGTGAGGAAGAGGGGACAGCGGGTGACACACAGGGATGCTGAGGGTGGCAGGGGCAGCTGTAGGGTGACACAGAGAAGCTGGGGGCTGAGGGGCAAAGGAGAGGGGTCAAGGGTGACACACAGGGGCTGAGGGGCAGCTGAAGGGGCCTTGGGGGGCATAGGGGGGGCTTGAGGGTGACAGACAGAGCCTGAGGGCTGCTTGGCAAAAGGAAAAGGGCTCAGGTTGGTGTTTGGGGGCCTGTGGCCTAGAGTGGCCAGCTGCCTCCTGAAATTCCGCAATACACAGGATGCTTCCCCGACCCAAGCTGGCACCAGTGCCAACTTGGGCTGCTTTGACAGTGCTAAGTGTCTCCTGCAATCTACCATCAGTAACCTGGGCTAGTTTTGTTTGCCAGGGAA
The DNA here is from genome assembly GCF_037042795.1 of Molothrus aeneus. NCBI lineage: Eukaryota > Metazoa > Chordata > Aves > Passeriformes > Icteridae > Molothrus > Molothrus aeneus. The sequence goes on from NW_027098829.1 coordinate 92,506, forward strand.
AAGGGCCAGCGCTGGTGTTCAGGGGCCTGTGGCCCAGAGTGGCCGGCTGCACGCTGAAAATTGGTCATTGTGCCGGATGTCTCCCAGACCCAAGCTGCCACCACCGTAAAGTCAGGCTGCTTTGTTAGTCTTAAGTGCCTCCTGAAAACCTTCCCCAGCTGTTCCTCATTGTTAAGGGTTTTGATTGAGGGAAAAATTTCTCTTTTTTCGTTGCTGGAGGGATTTAAATTGAGGAGAACCCTTCTTTTCACAATATTTTTGGAGAATAAATTAAAGGGCAGAATTGGTTTATTTGCCATTTTATCAGTTTCAGTGGAGCTAACTGCCCCAGTTTCTCATTTTTACGGGTTCACTTGAAGGAAGCTCTTTTTCAGCATTTTAAGGATTTTAATATTAATTTCTGGGCACTCCTTCTGTGCCTTTGGACCAGCTATCTCAGAGAAGGGTGAGCCTGGCATGTACTTAACCATTATGCTGCCCAGGAGGTTTCTTGTTTTCTTATTTTTGTTTACAACGTAGATAGGCCGAATTAGGAGTCCCAAGGAGACTTACACTATTTACATCATTAGTATTCTTCTCCACCCTACTAGGTCACATGTGATATGCTACTTAGTGATCAATAAAGAATAATTATATAAGTTAACAGCAAATTACCCAATTTATCTAGCTATAATACCTAAACACAAAGTTTTATGTCTTAGCAGTTTTCTGCCCTTTTACTCCAAGTAGTTGTTGTAAAAAAGAAAGTGCTGTTATTTTTCTGAAGAATTTCCTTCTATAACAAGCCCTATACTCCCCTTGAACTCGAGTCAGAGGAGCCAAACAGCTGCAACTGCTCTGAGGGCTTTTATGCCCGGTGGGATTTGCCCCCTCCCTTTTCCCGGGTGCCACGGGAACGAGAGGCGGGCACCATCAGGGGTATATTAACCCCAGCCTTTGCTCAGAGCCTTCATTCCCCCTCTGGGATGTGCTGGGATCAGAGCTCTCCTCTCATTTCAGGTAAGAGGCTCTTTCAGCTTATCTCAGCTTGTTTTCAGCAGGTGTTTCTGGGCATCTAAAGCAACAGAGGCTTTGAAGATACTGTGAAGAAAACAGCATAGAATACAGGGAGTATTTAAGTTAATGATTTTGGGTTTTGTGTTTAGGGGTAGTGAAGTGCATTTGTAATTTCTGGTTTTTCTGGTTTTGTTCTGATTTTTTTTTTTTTTTTTTTTTAGGAGGAGCGCAGCTTCAAGAGGCTCCAGGTTGTGTCAACTACAACGCTTTTCAGCAGATTCATCGTGTCCCAAGAGGGATCTGCCCAGTGTCCAAGATGATGTTTGAGATTGAGGCTTCAGGTGAGTTGAGGATTGTGACTAGGAGAGGGAGGCTGAGCGGGTATCCAGTTAGGAGTTATTGTTGGGGGGGTGGTTTTGAAGGCAGCAGGGTGAGAAAGGGTGTTTATTTGAGCCCCCCACCCCAGGCCTTTTAGAAGCCGATCAGAGGCATTCACACGTCTTACAGCACACAAGGTCATCCACTGCACTCACAGGAATGCCATTTAACTTTGCCTTTCTCTAACCCAGGTGCCACTCACAGTAACGGCCGCAGCCTTGGAATCAGGATGAAGCTGGAGCCTGAAGGAGCCAGGCACACTCAGGAGAGGGCAAGTAGCTGACTCGCTGGGATTTGGCCCACATAACTCTGTACTCATACATTGGTTTTGTTTTTCTTTATTGTAGCTGACCGAGAGGCTAACAGGCGATCACGGGGCCCTCTGAGGCAGACTCATTTCAGGTGCAACGTGGATCCACGTCACCGATCATCCAAAAGATAAGTCGGGGCCACGGCCTGGAGATGGGACAATGGGAGAGCAGCGGGTCGGGAGTTCCTGGGACAGATTTAAAAATTAGCAGAGGGAAAAGCAATCTCCCCCAAGGGGCCTCTTAGGACAGCTAAAGGGAGAGGTTCTACTTTTGATGGCAGCTTTCAGGCGGGCAGCGCAGAACAGTTCCGGTCCCCGTCGTGTTGTCCGGCGTACCGTGTTACCTAGTGTGTCTTTGGGGTCCCTTTTGCCTTTTCCCCTCGAGACCCTCACCACAAGCATGCTGTGTTGTGTTTGTTGTCCCCCTGTTTGTCACGTTCCGTGTCACGGGTGTCCGCACATATTTGTGCCGGAGCCGCTCTGCCCTGCCCTGCCGCATAGCCTGCTGCCAGAGGACAAGTCCCAGGGACTTGCAGTTTGTGGGGCGTTGCCAGACTCTAGATGATATTCCTAGATAGACAGAAGATGTTTGGAGCTGTGAAGTCATCCCGCAGCCCTTTGACTTTTGTCCTCGCTTTCTTTCAGACGCAGAAGGATAAAATCCAGGGCAAAATCCATCCACCCATCGCGGGTGAGGAGGTTCCCCCGAGCAGGTCAGTCACCGTTTGTCTCTGCAGGGAGAGTGTAAAGTGTGACTTTGTTCCAGCTCTGTTCTTTTTCTTTTTAGGAAGTAAAGCTGGATATCAGCAGTCAAGGTGAGGTGGGCAAGGTGAGCATTGAGTAGGGTACAGAAGCAGTTGTTAATGCTCCAGTCTCGCTTTCCAGTGCAACTCTAAGCATCCGTTCCTGTGTTTTCATCAGCCTCGGAGCGCGGCTGAAGGGTGCGGCCCCAGGAGCCAGGCATTCTTAGGAGAACGGTGAGTCGCAGAATTGTTGGGTTTTGGCCAGTGTGCTGCAGAGATCATGCGTTGATATTTGGATTTCTTTCTTGTAGCTGACTAAGAAACAACAGGGAGTTGTTGAACAACAGTGCCAGCAGGAACTTCCCAGATGTCGCGGCTGCCTTCTTTTCACCTGACACGGACCTGCATCCCCAGATGTCCGAGAGATAAGTAGAGGGCTACAACCCACAGAGGAGATGAAAGCGGGGTGCAGGGCAGGGACCCACTGGGAGGGGTTTTTGAGTCCACTTTGGAGGTGGGGGCTGTCCATGAAGTGGCCCCTTAGGCCCCATAAAAGGAAAGCCTGACTTTGGATCACAGTGCTGAGGCGCGCAGGGCAGAGCAGTCCCGGTGTGTATCGTGTCACTTGTCTTTTGTGTATTATGTGTTGTTTGGATATGTCATGTCCTTTACCTTAGGCCTTGGAGGGGCCTGTCAGAAACCCTGGCATCATTGTTAGCACCTGCGATCTCTGCATTCCTCGGCCTGGCACCCAGGCCCTAGAACTTTTGCCTCAGGAGCTCAGACAGGCATCAGACTCTCTTGTCTCTTTAGAAGCATCCGGTCAGATGTCTTTTCAGGTCTTGTTCTGAGCTGTATGGACAGCTCTGCCCCGCCAGGATCCATTATGGCGGACTAGGACTTGAAAGAACGTGAGGGCAGGTAGAGGCTTCTGGCCGTAGGATTCTCGGGCATCCATCTTTGCAGTTCTTGGAATAAATCATTCGGTTAGCATCTTGTTCCTCCAGGTTTCTCTGAGCCTCATCAGCTCACCATTGGTCTCTCCTCAGTCATCTCCTTTTGCATTCTCTCAGTCCTCGCAGCCATTTTCCTTGCCAGGAGATTTCTGTCCATGTTGTGTCCCCGTTGTCTGTCACGTCCTGTCCTGTGTCACGGGTGTCTGCACACAATTGTGCCGGAGCTGCTCTGCCCTTCCGCATAGCCTGGTGTGCAGTAGGAGAAGTCCCGGGGACTTGAAGTTTGTAATGTGGGGTGTAGTTGGACTCTAGATGCCATTCCTAGATTGACCTAAGGTGTTTGCAGCTTTTGAGTTATCCTGCAGGTGTTTGACGTATGTTCTGACTTTCTTTCAGGTGCAGATGTATTGCACCCATGGCAGAGCCCCCCATCCTGGGTGAGGGGGTTCCCGCAAGCAGGTCAGTCACCATTTGTTTCTGCAGGGGGTGTGTCAAGTGTGGCCCTGTTACAGCTTTTTTTTTTTGTCTTTATTTTTAGGAAGTATAGCTGGATCCCAGAAATCAAGTTCAGGAGAGCAAGGTGATCAGTAGCATTTCTTTTTGCTGAGGTCTGAATTCCTGGGGCAAGTCTAAGTCTCCATTCTCGTTTTTGTGGTCTAGGCAATCCACTCGGAGCCGGCCGAGCCCCCGTCACCAGCCGGCCGACGCACCGGGTTCCCTGCACGTGTGAGCCCTGTGGATGCGTTACAGGACCTGGTGATGAAGCCCAGAACTTTTCTATTTAAAGGTGCCATCTGGGTGGCCTTGGGCAGCTGCCAAGGAGTTGCGGTGAGTCGGGGAAGTAGGGAGGAGGAGTGAGGGTCCCCTCAGGTTTGAGCCATGCCAAATCACCTCATCTCCTCTTAGCCCAGGCTTACCCCCTGTGACGACGGCTTCGGTCTCTGAGCGTGCCCGAAGCGTGCGGCCCGAGCAGCTGAGCGTTCTTAGGAGCACGGTGAGTAGCAGACTTGTGGGGTTTTGGCCGAGGGGCTGCCAAGATCGGGCACTGATGCTTGGTTTTCTTTAATACAGCTGTTTAAGAGACACCAGCCCGGTGCCAGCAGGACCTTCCCGGCTGACGAGGCGGCCTTTCTTCGCACCCGAGTCCGGCATCCCCAGCTGTGCGAGAGATAAGTAGAGGGCTACGACCCACAGAGGGGATGAAAGCCGGGGGCTGGTTTGGGAATTACTGGGAGGGGTTTTTGAGTCTCCTTTGCAGATGGGGCTGTCCCTGAAGCGGCCCCTTAGGCCCCATAAAAGCAAAGCCTGGCTTTGGATCACAGTGCTGAGGCGCGCAGGGCAGAGCAGTCCCGGTGTGTATCGTGTCACTTGTCTTTTGTGTATTATGTGTTGTTTGGATATGTCATGTCCTTTACCTTAGGCCTTGGAGGGGCCTGTCAGAAACCCTGGCATCATTGTTAGCATCTGTGATCTCTGCATTCCTCGGCCTGGCACCCAGGCCCTAGAACTTTCGCCTCAGGAGCTCAGACAGGCATCAGACTCTCTTGTCTGTTTAGAAGCATCCGGTCAGATGTCTTTTCAGGTCTTGTTCTGAGCTGTGTGGACAGCTCTGCCCCGCCAGGATCCATTATGGCGGACTAGGACTTGAAAGAACGTGAGGGCAGGTAGAGGCTTCTGGCCGTAGGATTCTCGGGCATCCATCTTTGCAGTTCTTGGAATAAATCATTTGGTTAGCATCTTCTTCCTCCAGGTTTCTCTGAGCCTCATCAGCTCACCATCGGTCTCCCCTCGGTCATCTCCTTTTGCATTCTCTCAGTCCTCGCAGCCATTTTCCTTGCCAGGAGATTTCTGTCCGTGTTGTGTCCCCGTTGTCTGTCACGTCCCGTCTGTCCTGTGTCACGGGTGTCTGCACACACATTTGTGCCGGAGCTGCTCTGCCCTGCCGCATAGCCTGGTGCAATAGGAGAAGTCCCGGGGACTTGAAGTTTGTAATGTGGGGTGTAGTTGGACTCTAGGTGGGATTTGTAGATGGACACAGGCTATCTGGAGCTCTTAAGTTATCCTGCAACAGTTTGACTCTTGTCCTGACATTTTTTTCAGATTCAGATGGATTAAATGTGTGCCAGAAGGCCCCATCCCGGGTGAGTGGTTTCCCCTGAGCAGGTGAGGCACCATTTGTCTCTGCAGCAGAAGTGTATGTGGTGACTCTGTTACAGCACTGTTCTTTGTCTTTCTTTTTAGGAAGTAAATCTGGATACCAGCAGTCAAGGTGAGCAGTGGAGAGAAGTAGCTGTTATTGCTCAGGTCTCAGTTTCCGGTGCTGCTCTAAGCTTCCATTCTCTTTTTTGTGGTTTAGGCAATCCACTCGGAGCCTGCCAAGCCCCCGTCACCAGCCGGCCGATGCACCGGGTTCCCTGCACATGTGAGCCCTGTGGATGCGTTACAGGACCTGGTGATGAAGCCCAGAACTTTTCTATTTAAAGGTGCCATCCAGGTGGTCTTGGGCAGGTGCCAAGGAGTTGCGGGGAGTCGGGGAAGTAGGGAGGAGGAGCGAGGGTCTGCTCAGGTTTCAGCAATTCCACATCACCTCGTCTCCTCTTACCCCAGGCTTACCCCGTGACAATGACATCAGCCTCGAAGCGTGGCCGAAGGGTGCGGCCCCAGGAGCCGGGCATTCTTAGGAGAACCGTGAGTGGCAGAATTGTTGGGTTTTGGCCAGTGTGCTGCAGAGATCATGCATTGATATTTGCATTTCTTTCATGTAGCTGACTAAGAAACAACAGGGAGTTGTTGAACAACAGTGCCAGCAGGAACTTCCCAGATGTTGAGGCTGCCTTCTGTTGCACCTGACACGGACCTGCATCCCCAGATGTCCGAGAGATAAGTAGAGGGCTACGACCCACAGAGGGGATGAAAGCGGGGCGCAGGGCAGGGACCCACCGGGAGGGATTTTTGAATCTCCTTTGGAGATGGGGGTGTCCATGAAGTGGCCCCTTAGGCCCCATAAAAGCAAAGCCTGGCTTTGGATCACAGTGCTGAGGTGCGCAGGGCAGAGCAGTCCCGGTGTGTATCGTGTCACTTGTCTTTTGTATATTATGTGTGTTTGCATATGTCATGTCCTTTACCTTAGGCCTTGGAGGGGCCTGTCAGAAACCCTGGCATCATTGTTAGCACCTGCGATCTCTGCATTCCTCGGCCTGGCAGCCAGGCCATAGAACTTTTGCCTCAGGAGCTCAGACAGGCATCAGACTCTCTTGTCTCTTTAGAAGCATCCGGTCAGATGTCTTTTCAGGTCTTGTTCTGAGCTGTGTGGACAGCTCTGCCCCGCCAGGATCCATTATGGCGGACTAGGACTTGAAAGAACGTGAGGGCAGGTAGAGGCTTCTGGCCGTAGGATTCTCGGGCATCCATCTTTGCAGTTCTTGGAATAAATCATTCGGTTAGCATCTTGTTCCTCCAGGTTTCTCTGAGCCTCATCAGCTCACCATTGGTCTCTCCTCAGTCATCTCCTTTTGCATTCTCTCAGTCCTCGCAGCCATTTTCCTTGCCAGGAGATTTCTGTCCATGTTGTGTCCCCGTTGTCTGTCACGTCCTGTCCTGTGTCACGGGTGTCTGCACACAATTGTGCCGGAGCTGCTCTGCCCTTCCGCATAGCCTGGTGTGCAGTAGGAGAAGTCCCGGGGACTTGAAGTTTGTAATGTGGGGTGTAGTTGGACTCTAGATGCCATTCCTAGATTGACCTAAGGTGTTTGCAGCTTTTGAGTTATCCTGCAGGTGTTTGACGTATGTTCTGACTTTCTTTCAGGTGCAGATGCATTGCACCCATGGCAGAGCCCCCCATCCTGGGTGAGGGGGTTCCCGCAAGCAGGTCAGTCACCATTTGTTTCTGCAGGGGGTGTGTCAAGTGTGGCCCTGTTACAGCTTTTTTTTTTTGTCTTTATTTTTAGGAAGTATAGCTGGATCCCAGAAATCAAGTTCAGGAGAGCAAGGTGATCAGTAGCATTTCTTTTTGCTGAGGTCTGAATTCCTGGGGCAAGTCTAAGTCTCCATTCTCGTTTTTGTGGTCTAGGCAATCCACTCGGAGCCTGCCGAGCCCCCGTCACCAGCCGGCCGACGCACCGGGTTCCCTGCACGTGTGAGCCCTGTGGATGCGTTACAGGACCTGGTGATGAAGCCCAGAACTTTTCTATTTAAAGGTGCCATCTGGGTGGCCTTGGGCAGCTGCCAAGGAGTTGTGGTGAGTCGGGGAAGTAGGGAGGAGGAGTGAGGGTCCCCTCAGGTTTCAGCCATGCCAAATCACCTCATCTCCTCTTAGCCCAGGCTTACCCCCTGTGACGACGGCTTCGGTCTCTGAGCGTGCCCGAAGCGTGCGGCCCGAGCAGCTGAGCGTTCTTAGGAGCACGGTGAGTAGCAGACTTGTGGGGTTTTGGCCGAGGGGCTGCCAAGATCGGGCACTGATGTTTGGTTTTCTTTAATACAGCTGTTTAAGAGACACCAGCCCGGTGCCAGCAGGACCTTCCCGGCTGACGAGGCGGCCTTTCTTCGCACCCGAGTCCGGCATCCCCAGCTGTGCGAGAGATAAGTAGAGGGCTACGACCCACAGAGGGGATGAAAGCCAGGGGCTGGTTTGGGAATTACTGGGAGGGGTTTTTGAGTCTCCTTTGCAGATGGGGCTGTCCCTGAAGCGGCCCCTTAGGCCCCATAAAAGCAAAGCCTGGCTTTGGATCACAGTGCTGAGGCACGCAGGGCAGAGCAGTCCCGGTGTGTATCGTGTCACTTGTCTTTTGTGTATTATGTGTTGTTTGGATATGTCATGTCCTTTATCTTAGGCCTTGGAGGGGCCTGTCAGAAACCCTGGCATCATTGTTAGCATCTGTGATCTCTGCATTCCTCGGCCTGGCACCCAGGCCCTAGAACTTTTGCCTCAGGAGCTCAGACAGGCATCAGACTCTCTTGTCTGTTTAGAAGCATCCGGTCAGATGTCTTTTCAGGTCTTGTTCTGAGCTGTGTGGACAGCTCTGCCCCGCCAGGATCCATTATGGCGGACTAGGACTTGAAAGAACGTGAGGGCAGGTAGAGGCTTCTGGCTGTAGGATTCTCGGGCATCCATCTTTGCAGTTCTTGGAATAAATCATTTGGTTAGCATCTTCTTCCTCCAGGTTTCTCTGAGCCTCATCAGCTCACCATCGGTCTCCCCTCGGTCATCTCCTTTTGCATTCTCTCAGTCCTCGCAGCCATTTTCCTTGCCAGGAGATTTCTGTCCGTGTTGTGTCCCCGTTGTCTGTCACGTCCCGTCTGTCCTGTGTCACGGGTGTCTGCACACACATTTGTGCCGGAGCTGCTCTGCCCTGCCGCATAGCCTGGTGCAATAGGAGAAGTCCCGGGGACTTGAAGTTTGTAATGTGGGGTGTAGTTGGACTCTAGGTGGGATTTGTAGATGGACACAGGCTATCTGGAGCTCTTAAGTTATCCTGCAACAGTTTGACTCTTGTCCTGACATTTTTTTCAGATTCAGATGGATTAAATGTGTGCCAGAAGGCCCCATCCCGGGTGAGTGGTTTCCCCTGAGCAGGTGAGGCACCATTTGTCTCTGCAGCAGAAGTGTATGTGGTGACTCTGTTACAGCACTGTTCTTTGTCTTTCTTTTTAGGAAGTAAATCTGGATACCAGCAGTCAAGGTGAGCAGTGGAGAGAAGTAGCTGTTATTGCTCAGGTCTCAGTTTCCGGTGCTGCTCTAAGCTTCCATTCTCTTTTTTGTGGTTTAGGCAATCCACTCGGAGCCTGCCAAGCCCCCGTCACCAGCCGGCCGATGCACCGGGTTCCCTGCACATGTGAGCCCTGTGGATGCGTTACAGGACCTGGTGATGAAGCCCAGAACTTTTCTATTTAAAGGTGCCATCCAGGTGGTCTTGGGCAGGTGCCAAGGAGTTGCGGGGAGTCGGGGAAGTAGGGAGGAGGAGCGAGGGTCTGCTCAGGTTTCAGCAATTCCACATCACCTCGTCTCCTCTTACCCCAGGCTTACCCCGTGACAATGACATCAGCCTCGAAGCGTGGCCGAAGGGTGCGGCCCCAGGAGCCGGGCATTCTTAGGAGAACCGTGAGTGGCAGAATTGTTGGGTTTTGGCCAGTGTGCTGCAGAGATCATGCATTGATATTTGCATTTCTTTCATGTAGCTGACTAAGAAACAACAGGGAGTTGTTGAACAACAGTGCCAGCAGGAACTTCCCAGATGTTGAGGCTGCCTTCTGTTGCACCTGACACGGACCTGCATCCCCAGATGTCCGAGAGATAAGTAGAGGGCTACGACCCACAGAGGGGATGAAAGCGGGGCGCAGGGCAGGGACCCACCGGGAGGGATTTTTGAATCTCCTTTGGAGATGGGGGTGTCCATGAAGTGGCCCCTTAGGCCCCATAAAAGCAAAGCCTGGCTTTGGATCACAGTGCTGAGGTGCGCAGGGCAGAGCAGTCCCGGTGTGTATCGTGTCACTTGTCTTTTGTATATTATGTGTGTTTGCATATGTCATGTCCTTTACCTTAGGCCTTGGAGGGGCCTGTCAGAAACCCTGGCATCATTGTTAGCACCTGCGATCTCTGCATTCCTCGGCCTGGCACCCAGGCCATAGAACTTTTGCCTCAGGAGCTCAGACAGGCATCAGACTCTCTTGTCTCTTTAGAAGCATCCGGTCAGATGTCTTTTCAGGTCTTGTTCTGAGCTGTATGGACAGCTCTGCCCCGCCAGGATCCATTATGGCGGACTAGGACTGGAAAGAACGTGAGGGCAGGTAGAGGCTTCTGGCCGTAGGATTCTCGGGCATCCATCTTTGCAGTTCTTGGAATAAATCATTTGGTTAGCATCTTCTTCCTCCAGGTTTCTCTGAGCCTCATCAGCTCACCATCGGTCTCCCCTCGGTCATCTCCTTTTGCATTCTCTCAGTCCTCACAGCCATTTTCCTTGCCAGGAGATTTCTGTCCGTGTTGTGTCCCCGTTGTCTGTCACGTCCTGTCCTGTGTCACGGGTGTCTGCACACAATTGTGCCGGAGCTGCTCTGCCCTTCCACATAGCCTGGTGCAATAGGAGAAGTCCCGGGGACTTGAAGTTTGTAATGTGGGGTGTAGTTGGACACAAGATATCTGGAGCTATTAAGTTACCCTGCAACAGTTTGACTTTTGTCCTGACTTTCTTTCAGATGCAGAAGGATAAAATCCAGGGCAGAGCCCCCCATCCCTGGTGTGGGGATTGCCCCGATCAGGTCAGTCACTGTTTGTCTCTGCACAGGAAGCATAAATGCTGGCCGTTACAGCATTGTTCATTGTCTCTCTTTTTAGGAAGTCAAGGCCGAGAGCAGCAGTCAAGGCCGAGTGGGCGAGGTGAGCATTGAATAGCGTACAGAAGCAGTTGTTATTGCTGAGGTCTCAGTTTTGGTTCAGCTCTAAGCATCTCCTCTTGTTTTTTTATTTTAGGTGGTCCACTTGCCATCTCTCCTGGCCGAGCACGCCTATGCCAGGTGGGTGAGAGCTTAAGGTATCGGTGTGGCATCCTTGTCAGATTTGGGCGGTTGTGTTTTCACAGTATGTCACCATGCTTTTCTGCTTTGTTTCTTTGCAGGTGCTGTCACTGCCCTAGGCACGCCCTGGATCAGAGGAGGGCAGGTGAGTTGGAGTTCAGGCAGGCTGATTCCTAGGTGAGCGTTACACAGCAGCATGCTAAGCGTGTCCCTTTTCTCTTTGCAGGTATCTTCCGGGCACCCTCCGGAGTCAAATCAAGATTTGAGGTGAGCCAGGGCAGCGGTGCGGAGGAGTCCCGGGGATTACTGTTTTTGAGGGCAATAGTCAGGTTTTCTGTTTTGTCTTAGGTACCCTGAGGAGGCTCGTAGCCCAAGCTTGGAAACGGCAGCACCGAAGCACACACGGAGAGCATCTCAACGTCCACGTCTGACCGAGGATGGATTTTGTCCTCTCATCTTCCAAAAGCTAAGTGTCGGGGCCAGCGGTTGGGAGAAGGGGAATAGCCTTTACTATCACAGGAGGCAATCAGATGTCAGCTTAGGGGACAGGTCTGTAGCGGGGTGGGCTCTCTGGAAGTAAAGGGAGAGGGTTTCCCCTCAGCCTCGCCAGAGCCTTTGCCGGGCAGGGCAGTTCCGACCCATCTCCACATTCTCGGGAACTTTGCGTCGTCCGCCTCCCTCGACTCGACGTCGTCACGGATCTTTCCCCCGAGGAGCTCGCCTTCACGTCCGGAGCTCCGGCCATGGTCACCCGGCAGTCTGCTTCCTTCTCTAGGCTCGCCGCCCCTCTCGAGCATCCTCTTAACTGCTTCGTCACTAACTTCTTTTGACGAGTTACATTTCATCATCACGTGCCATCGTCATAGGGCTTCCTTTCCTTTGGCATCATCAGCCTCTGGCTCATCTTGCGTTAGGAATCTCGGGTCCCTACGGGGACAGTGCCAGGCAGTTGCCACTCGTCTCTGTGTTATGTTGTCCGTGTCCGTGTTATGTTGTCCGTGTCCGTGTTATGTTGTCCGTGTCCGTGTTATGTAGTCCGTGTCTGTGTTATGTAGTCCGTGTCCATCGTCTTACGTGTCACAGGCCTTTGTTACGTCTCAACGCTTTATCGGCACTATTCCGTGCCACGTAGGCCATATTCTACTCACGTTCCATTCCGGATATCCCTTATTCCGGCATCTTTACATTTTTACTCTTTGGGACAGGAATGTCTCAAAGGGACAAGATGTTCTCATCCGTCTTCCTTTTCACTACCGGCTTTGGTAGTGCCTTTTTTTCCACGCCATTCTCTTGGACTTCTGGAGGAAGCGTCTTACACCCTCCTCGCGTGACTGCAGGAGTTCTATAGGTTCCATCCTCCCAAGGGGTATAGGGCTCAAGAATTAATCTTCCAGAGAGCTATCTCAAGTCCTGGCTTATACTGTATGTACTTACATTGTTTGTGCCTATGCTGGCTTATACTGTATGTACTTATGCTGTATGTACTTACATTGCGTTTACCTATGTTGGCTTACACTGTATGTACTTACATTGTGTGTACCTATGCTGGCTTATATTGTATGGACTTACACTCCATGTACACTTGCACTGCGTCTGTATGCATCTGCTTTTATTGTGTGTGCTCATGTTGTACCACTTATGGTTGGAGCTGCCCTGCCCGGGCATGTAGTCACAGTTAGGTAGCAGAGTTATAAAAACTTTACTGGTCATCTGTCTTTAGTGGGGTTTAGGGTAGAAAATTTATCGGTCAGAGCGGGGACAAGTCCTAGCTGTCAGCCACTCGTTGACCGCTTCCTGTCGTCTCACAGGTCCCTGAGGCTACTGATTTCCCCAGAATCTACCATTTGACGTCGAGGAGCGGCAGCCAGAAGAAGCGTGGAAGTGCGTTCTTCAGCGTCTCGAGGAAGAGCCGCAGGGAACGTTTAAATGGGAGGAGTGCATGAGCGTGTGTGAGAGCACGTGCCTGTGTCTGTCTTCGTCTACTCGTCTCTGCGTGTGTGAGCACATGCTGACGGGATTTAACCTTGTGTGTGTGACTTTTGCTTGTCAGGTTTTTCAACTCATTTGTAAATTTAGAGTAAAAAAATCCCCAGCTGGGTTTACCCCCCCCACCCCCCCCGGCTGTTTTTTTTTTCTTTTTTTTTTCCCCCCGGCTGGGTTTTTTTTCCCCGGTCCCGGTCGGTCAGCGAGGCGACGTTCATCGCCAAAGTTTGGGCACAGACCCTCCAGGGACCGGGTATTTCTTCAGGCAGGAGGAATTTTTGGAGGCTCCAGGGAACCACGTTCCCGAGGACCAATGATTGCTGGGGTGTAATTTAGCAGTTGTGGTGAGAGGGATGGTGAGTTTGTGTGTCATTTGAAGGGGGTGTTAATGGTAGGTGAGTGCTGTTTTTTGTGTGCTTTTGTTGTTTTGGGTGTCCTGTAACAATAACTCCACAAGTAATGAAAATAGAAAAAGGTTATAATCTTGTGTTAATATGTGTGTTGTGTTGTATTGCTCTGTATTGCAGGGTGAGCACAGGGTGAACTCTCTCCTCCTTGCTGTGACACCTGGGCTGGCAGGGATGACACAGTGACCTCTGGCAGCTGATGCTGCCTGTGCCATCACCTGGCACTGATGTGTTTGATGAAAATCCTTTTGCTGGGTTTTTTCTCCTGAGAAGCCTCAGAACAGAAATGGAACCAATAACAATCTGCTGGCTGTGGAGTGTGGGCTGGAGATGGTTTAGCAACAGGGGCATCTTGGGTTGGTCTCCTGTGCATTGTTTCTACTTGATGACCAATCATGGTCCAGCGGTGTCGGGACTGTGAGCAGTCCCAGGTTTTTATTATTCATTCCTTTCCAGCTTTCTGATGTCTCCTTGCTCTTTTAGTGTAGTTCTAATATCTCATTTTCTTTTAATATAATAGAGATCATAAAATAATATTTCAGCCTTCTGAAAGGGGGAGTCAAGATTCTCGTCTCCTCCCTTGTCCTGGAGGACCCTCAAACACCACCACAATCAGCGGCCGAGCGGGTTTGTGCGAGCCTCTCAGGAACCCTCGGCCGGTCCCGAGTTGGCAGACACCGGGGGGGGGGCAGCCCCGACACGGCCGACAGCGGGGAGACACTCTCTGTGCCCCGAGGGTACTGAGGGCACCTGGGCTGGGGGGAGACACTCTCTGTGCCCCGAGGGTACTGAGGACACCTGGCCTGGTCGCCTTTGCAGCAGAAGAGACACCAGAGACAGCGGTAGAAGATAAAGGGCCGACTCTTAGCAGGGGTTAATGCAAGGTTTTATTAGGAGTCCCATAGGAGCTCCTGCACCTCAGGGGGCTCCTGCCCAGAGCCCCGGGAGATGTGCCAAGGTTACATTTTAAGGGAGGTGGAAACCGAAAGTAGATAACATCCTACCAACCATTAAGTGACCCTAAGGGATGGATGCTGGGGGATAGACATATAGGACAGCGTATGGGGCAAGGCTTGGGGGGCTGACCCCTAGCCTCTGGCTAATCAATCGAGGACTTGGACTGAAACTTCTGCATGGGGGGGATGGGAGGCTGAGTGATTGACAGAGAGCCAGGGTGGGGGTTTGGGGATGATCTCATCCCGGGAGAGGGATAACACAGGTAAAGGGAGGGGGGTACAGTTTGGGATAAACCATTTGGGAAAAATTACTTCAAAGTATTACAAAGTATAAAAATGCACTCCAGCAGGTTTGGGCAGCACCAAATAAAATGTAATAAAATGCTTTAAAAATAGAAAAATTAAAAATAAAAATAAATAAAATAACAAAAGTAATTAAAAATAAATAATAAAAAAAACCAAACTGTAAAGTGCTGTACAAGTTCCATAAAATGTAGTGCCGTAATGCAAGACCCTCAAACACCACCACAATCACCAGCTTAAATTGGTCTGGGCAGCACCAAATAAAATAAAATAAAAAGCTTTAAAAATAGAAAAATTAAAAAAAAAATTAAATAAAAAACAAAATTAAAAAATAAATGCTTTAAAAATAGAAAAATTAGAACTAAAAAATAAAAAGAAAATTAAAAAAATAAAATGCTTTAAAAAGAGAAAAATTAAAAATAAAAATTAAATAAAAAATAAAATTTAAAAAATGCTTTAAAAAAAGAAAAATTAAAAATAAAAATTTAATACAAAACAAAATTAAAAAAATATAATAAATGCTTTAAAAATAGAAAAATTAAATATAAAAATTAAATTAAAAATTAATAAAATTAAAAGGTTTAAAAATAGAAAAATTAAAAATAGAAATAAAAAATTAAATTAAAAAATAAAAAAAGGTTTCAAAATATAAAATTAAAAATAAAAATTAAATGAAAAATAAAATTAAAAAAAATAAATGCTTTAAAAATAAAAAAATTAAGAAGAAAAATAAATAAAAAATAAAATTTAAAAATTCAAAAACTTTGAAAATAAAAATTTTAAAAAATAAAAATTAAATAAAAAACAAGAGTAAAAAATAAATGCTTTAAAAATAGAAAAAATAAATATAAAAATTAGAAAAAAACCAAAATTAAAAAATAAATGCTTTAATAATACAAAAATTAAAAATAGAAAAATAAATAAAAAACAAAATTAAAAGAATAAATGCTTTAAAAATAGAAAACTTAAAAATAAAAAAATTAAGAATAAAAAGAAATAAAAAATAAAATTTAAAAATTCAAAAACTTTGAAAGAAAATGTAAAAAATAAAAATTAAATAAAAACAAAAAAAAATAAATGCTTTAAAAATAGAAAAAATAAATATAAAAATTAGAAAAAAAACCAAAATTAAAAAATAAATGCTTTAATAATACAAAAATTAAAAATAGAAAAATAAAAAACAAAATTAAAAATATAAATGCTTCAAAAATGGAAAACTTAAAAATAAAAAAATTAAAAATAAAATTAAAAAAATAAAAAGCTTTAAAAATAGAAAAATTAAAAATAAACATTCAATAAAAAACAAAATTAAAAAATATAATAAATGCTTTAAAAATGATAAAATTAAATATAAAAATTAAATAAAAAATTAAAAAAATAAAAAGCTTTTAAAATAGAAAAATTAAAAATAAAAACGAATTTAAAAAATTTTAAAAAGGCTTTAAAAATAGAAAAATTAAAAGTTAAATAAAAAAAATTTACAAATCAAATAAATGCTTTTAAAATAGAAAAATAAACAATCAATAAAAAACAAAATTAAAAAATATAATAAATGCTTTAAAAATAAAAAAATGAAATATAAAAATTAAATAAAAATAAAAAATAAAAAGCTTTAAAAATAGAAAAATTAAAAATAATAAAAAAAAAATTTTAAAAAACAGTTTAAAAAGAGAAAAATTTAAAAAATTAAAAATAAAATTTAAAAAATAAAACCCTTAAAAATAGAAAAATTAAAAATAAATATAAATATTTAAAAAAAAATAAATGCTTTAAAAATAAAAAAAATTAATAAAAAAATTTAAAAAATAAAAAGGTTTAAAAATAAAAATAAAAAAAAATAAAATTAAAAAAATAGAAAAATAAAAATTAAATAAAAAACAAAATAAAAAAATAAATGCTTTAAAAAAAGAAAAATTAAATTTAAAAATTAAATTTAAAAATATTTTTAAAATAAAATAAAATGCTTTAAAAATAGGAAAATTAAAAATAAAAACAAATAAAAAAATTTAAAAAAATAAAATAAAAAGCTTTAAAAATAGAAAAATTAAAAAAACCCCAAAATTAATAAAATAAAATTAATTAAAAATACATGAAAAACAAAAACTCTAAAGTGCTGTAGAGTTCCGTAAAATTTCCATAAAAGTGTCGTAAAAGGTGCCGTAAAGCGCGACTGTCGTAAAAGGTGCCGTAAAGCGCGACTGTCGTAAAAGGTGCCGTAAAGCGCGACTGTCGTAAAACTGTCGTAAAAGGTGCCGTAAAGCGCGACTGTCGTAAAAGGTGCCGTAAAGCGCGACTGTCGTAAAACTGTCGTGAAAGGTGCCGTAAAGCGCGACTGTCGTAAAACTGTCGTAAAAGGTGCAGTAAAGCGCGACTGTCGTAAAACTGTCGTAAAAGGTGCCGTAAAGCGCGACTGTCGTAAAAGGTGCCGTAAAGCGCGACTGTCGTAAAACTGTCGTAAAAGGCACCGTAAAGCGCGACTGTCGTAAAAGGTGCCGTAAAGCGCGACTGTCGTAAAACTGTCGTAAAGCGCGACTGTCGTAAAAGGTGCCGTAAAGCGCGACAGTCGTAAAACTGTCGTAAAAGGTGCCGTAAAGCGCGACTGTCGTAAAACTGTCGTGAAAGGTGCCGTAAAGCGCGACTGTCGTAAAACTGTCGTAAAAGGTGTCGTAAAGCGCGACTGTCGTAAAACTGTCGTAAAAGGTGCCGTAAAGCGCGACTGTCGTAAAAGGTGCCGTAAAGCGCGACTGTCGTAAAACTGTCGTAAAAGGTGCCGTAAAGCGCGACTGTCGTAAAAGGTGCCGTAAAGCGCGACTGTCGTAAAACTGCCGTAAAGCGCGACAGTCGTAAAACTGCACTACCTTTTTTATGGAACTTTTACAGTACATTACAGCACTTTATGGATTTTATTTTGTTTTTTAAGTATTTTTAATTAATTCTATTTTTTAAATTTAATTTTTATTTAATATTTTTTTAATTTTCCGATTTTTAAAGCTTTTTTTATCTTTTTTTTAGTTTTAATTTTTCTATTTTAAAGCATTTATTTTATTTTTAAATTTTTCTTTTTATTTAATTTTTAGTTTTAATTTTTATATTTCTAAAGCAAATTTTAAATTTTTTTATTTTTATTTTTTTCTTAATTTTTACTTTTGAGTTTTTGAATTTTAAAGCTTTTTAAAATTATTTTTTATTTAATTTTATTTTTGATTTATCTATTTTTAAAGCTTTTTATTTTATTTTAAATTTTTTTAATTTAATTTTTTTGTTTTATTTTTTTTAAGCATTTATTTTTTTAAATTTATTTTTTATTTTTTAGTTTTCATTTTTTATTTATAAACAATTTATTTTATATTTTAAATTTTATTTTTTATTTCATATTTATTTTTGCTTTATCTATTTTTAAAGCATTTATTTCATTTTTTTAGTTTTTATTTAATATTTAGTTTTGATTTTTTTATTTTTAAAGCATTTATTTTATTTTTTACTTTTTATTTAATTTTTATTTTTGATTTTTCTATTTTTAAAGCTTTTTATTTTATTTTTTAATTTTATTTGTTATTTAATTTTTTGTTTTAATTTTTTTTATTTTTTAAGCATTTATTTTATTTTTTAATTTTATTTTTTATTTCATTTTTATTTTTTGCTTTTTCTATTTTTAAAGCTTTTTTTATTTTTTAATTTTATTTTTATTTAATTTTTTGTTTTAATTTTTTTATTTTTAAATCATTTATTTTATTTTTTTAATTTTATTTTTTATTTCATTTTTATTTTTTGCTTTTTCTATTTTTAATGCTTTTTTAAAAAAAATCATTATTTATTTAATTTTTAGTTTTTATTTTTTTTATTTTTAAAGCTTTTTTAAATTTTTTATTTAATCTTTATTTTTGATCTTTCTATTTTTAAAGCTTTTAAAAATTTTTTTTATTTAATTTTTTGTTTCATTTTTAGTTTTAATTTTTTATTTTTGAACTATTTATTTTATTTTTGAAATATTATATTTTATTTCATTTTTATTTTTTGCTTTTTCTATTTTCAAAGCATTTATTTTATTTTTTTTACTTTTATTTTTTATTTAATTTTTAGTTTTGATTTTTTTTTAAAGCATTTTTTAATGTTTTTTTAATTTAATTTTTATTTTTGATCTTTCTATTTTTAAAGCTTTTAAAATTTTTTTTAATTTTCAGTTTTAATTTTTTTATTTTTAAACATTTATTTTATTTTTTAATTTTTTTTATTTCATTTTTAGTTTTAATTTTTTATTTTTGAACTATTTATTTTTTTATTTTTTATTTAATTTTTAAATTTTTTTTATTTTTAAAGCTTTTTAAAATTTTTTAATTTTATTTTTTATTTCATTTTTATTTTTTGCTTTTTCTATTTTTAAAGCATTTATTTTATTTTTTTAGTTTTCCTTTTTATTTAATTTTTAGTTTTGATTTTTTTATTTTTAAAACATTTTTTTATTTTTTATTTTTTATTTAATTTTTATTTTTGATCTTTCTATTTTTAAACCTTTTTTTATTTTTTATTTAATTTCTAGTTTTATTTTTTATTTTTAAACCTTTATTGTATTTAATTTTATTTTTTAATTTTATTTTTTATTTATTTTTAGTTTTGATTTATTTTTAAAGCATTTCTTTTATTTTTTTAATTTTATTTTTTATTTAATTTTTTAGTTTTGATTTTTTTATTTTTAAAGAATTTCTTTTATTTTTTTAATTTCATTTTTTTTCATTTTTAGTTTTAATTTTTCTATTTCTAAGCATTTCTTTTATTTTTTTAAATTTTTTTTAATTTTTAGTTTTAATTTTTCTGTTTTTAAAGCTTTTTATTTTTTTAATTTTCTTTTTTTTTATTTTCCCATTTTTAAAGCATTTATTTTATTTTTTTTATTTTATTTTTTATTTAATTTTTATTTTTAATTTTTCTATTTTTAAAGCTTTTTATTTTATTTTATTTGGTGCTGCCCAGACCAACTCAAGCTGGTGATTGTGGTGGTTTTTGAGGGTCTTGCAGTTACCCCGATTAATAGGTAGAGATGATGTTTGGAGGCCACAGTGTTACAGGTAGGGGTTAAACAGTTTTTTAGGGTCTTTCAGGTGATTTTTCAGGGATTTTTAGGGATATTTTAGGGTTTTTTTTACAGGAGTTTTTTAGGAATTCTCTGGAAATGTTTAGGATACCTTTAGGGCTTTTTCAGGGCTTTAAAAATAATTTTTAGGGTGTTTTAATGACTGTCTTACCGGGGCGCCCCAGCCACCCAAGGCACCCCGTGCCGGCGCCGCGGCGCTCCAGCCCAGCCTCCCGTCAGCGCCGCCCGTGGTCGCTTCCCCTCTCCTGCCGCCGCCGCTGCATGGCGGGCCGAGCCGCGCCTTCCCCACCGCACCCTCCCGCTTCAGAGCTGCTGGATGGCGCGGCTCCGCCGCCTCCTGCAACCACGGACGTCCCGGCGTTCCCTTCCACGGCCGCAGCCGCGGCCCCGTTCCCGTTCCTGCAGCTCCGCCGCCTCCCGCACGCCCCGGCCCGCCCGGCGCCATGATGACCGCCCGCGCCGCCGTAGTGACGGAACCCACGCATGCGCAGTTGCTACAACCCCAGCACCAGCGATATCACTCCACGCCGACTCATCGAACCGCAGTGCTGCTTCCGGGATCAGCCGCACGCATGCGCAGTTCTATCTCCACAGCCCCGCCGCCACCCCCCACTGCGTTTGCCGCAGCTTTGGTACAGCCTGGTCCCGGTTCCGAGTCGCTGCGTGCCACTGTCCGGCCACAGCCGGAATCGTTGTGCCCTGTCACGCCACTTCTGCCGCCACTGCATCTGTACACGGCACCACAGCAGGCGAAAACTGCAGCGCCTTGCACGTATCCTTCCGCGTCTCTCCTTCTGCCGGCACCGAGAGATCCCTCCGCAGTGCAGCGCGTAACAGTGCACAACCGATACCTGGTGTGCCTCCGCGTTTTCGCCTTCCACACTCCTAGCACCCAGTGGGACTACTTTGTGTCACGATTCGTCTGCACAGCCACATCCATGCACACAAACCGTGCGGCGAGGAGGAGGAGGAGGAGGTTGGAATATGACAGCTGCTTTAATAAATACAGGACAGACAGAGAATTATTTTGCCCCTGCAAATGCCAGCTCTTTGATCCCAACACAAAAGAATTTTGAAAAAGAACTGTTCCCAAATAGCTCCAGAGTCCCCTCAGTGTTTGGGACAGATTTCTCGACCCACAAATAGACAGTAAACTCTGAAAATTTGCCAGCATTAATGCCAAAATTAGAAAACTCACAAAAATCTTTTGATAATTTTCACCTAACAGACTGGTGTGAAAAACATCAATCACTTGCTTTTAAAATTTTTGAAAGTTTAATAGTAATAAAATGGTTATAAAAATAGTCATACAATTAGAGTAATAATAATTTGGACAATTTGAATTAGGACAATATGAGACAACAAAAACAAAGAGTTACGGACGTCCGGGTACCTTTTTCTGGGCAGCACGAGCCCGGAAAAGGACCCCCGTTAACAAAGGATTAACCCTTAAAAGCAATAGCCTGTTGCATAGTCATACACTTCGTACATGGTGCATAAATTCCATTCAAACACAGGATTCTGTCTGCTCATCATCCACTTCTTCCTTCTAATCCTAACAGCGCTTTGGAGGCAGGAAGAAGTTTGTTTCTTCTGATAAGAGGGCAATAAATTCTTTTTCTCTGAAAGATCCAGGTGCCCTGTGGCCGCTATCTCACTGCAAGTCCTTTCTTTAAAAAAAGTATCTTACATAGCATCGTTTCTCTTTTAACAGTTTTTGTAACCTATAACTATATTTAACACACTACTTAAGAGAATTAATACAGCATTACTTTCTAACACAACACATATAATATTCATTTTAATATTTCAAAAAAGCCAATCATAAAATACCTGCATTTTTCACAATCCCCACTCTTATTCTTTGTAAATCCTTTGGCTTGAGCAATATTTCTTGTCTACTTGCATCTTCTGGACTATGCGGGCAAAATAAAACAGGGGATTACACAAGGAAGAAATATAAAAATAGTTGCAACACATAAAATGAAAGATCTTAATTTCTTCTAATACATTACCCTACCAGCTAGGTTTTAACATTGTTTTCTAATTTTTGGACCGGTACCTGGGTTATTATATGCATATATATTTTTTTCTTCTTTGATTTCTTTTGCTTTTTCTAGAATCACTTTTCTGTGCTCATGAATTTTCAACAATTTGATATATTAAACTTTCCACAAACACCCCCTTCTTTGGCCAATAAATAGTGTAAAGCCAACCTATTCTGATACACTACAGTTTTTGTTTGGCTTAGCTGACTTGATATTAACTCCAATGCCTGGGCAGCTCCATTTGCTATCATTTCCATAACTGCTTGGAGTCTTGTAATATGACTCAATAGATTATTTGGGGTCAATACAGATTCAATTGCTGTGCTGGTTTTACCTTTTCCTTTATTATTTGTTTTTTTTACCAAATCTTCTTGAACCATATCTTCAAGATTAAATGTAAAACAAATCCATCTCTCTCCTTTTAAACATTCAATTCCAAATCTATTACCACATTTTCCTAAGTTTCTTGTAATCCAATAATTTATTCCGTTTTGCCTACAGGTTCTTAATTTGGATGGGTTATAACAGTGGCTGTTGACATAGGTATGTGTAATAAAAGAGGAACTTTGGTTTCTTTCCACGTGATGCCTTCTGCAGCATTTGTGACACAATCTTGCTGGTATCCCGAAAGGGAAAAGAGAACAAATGAGTGCCAGAAACAGGAATAACAGAGGTCCAGTATGCCTTATACTCCCACCTCCCAGGCCTGTGAGGTTGCAACCCACA
Source organism: Molothrus aeneus (assembly GCF_037042795.1). Lineage (NCBI taxonomy): Eukaryota > Metazoa > Chordata > Aves > Passeriformes > Icteridae > Molothrus > Molothrus aeneus. Next base: position 114,907 of record NW_027098829.1, read on the forward strand.
GCAGGTGTATTTGATCTTCTCGGTGGCGAAATACAGAGGCCAATCTGCACTTGCCCTCTATTTCCTTGTCACTTTCTCTTAACTAATTTCCAGGCAAATTGGTTTGGACACCCTTTAACTGTGGTCTCTTACCGTTCTTCAGGTATCTCTCATTCACCAGGCACTAATAATTCCCATCCACAAAGCTAAGTTATTACTTTAACACTTTTTGCAATAAGAGCATAAATGTTGTGAACTTCAATACTAATTATTCTCACAATTCAAGCATTTACTTATAACCCAGCTAGCATGTCCAGTATTGGAATGAATCAAATAAAGTTTACTGATGGAAATGGTAATTCCCCTTCTCCCCTGTACAATTCTCAGGCTAAGGTCAGAACACAAAAACAGGCTTGATCCTTCTATCTGGAGTATTCCTCCCCTAAGGAGATGTTTTATTCAGGCATGACCAGAATAAAACCAGGCAGGGCTTGAAACCAGTGGTATAAGCGTCATCTTAACTCTTAATTCAGTGTTGTTCTTTGTACATTTTTTGGATCATTTGGCTTTTGCCAAACTATTACCACTCAGTCCCCATTGGAAAGTCAGTTCGGTATCACCCGGTTTAAATGCGACAGTCCATTCCTCAGGTTTCTTCACAAGTCCTTTGATTCTGCTGGCATGAATTCACCCTCTTTCTGTGATTCTGATTGTTTCTTCAGTAGTACCTGGATAGGACTTCTTAATAGCATAGTAATAAAAGTAAGATAATACTGCATTAACTTTTACCATTCACTTTTCTTCCAAACTTTCTGGGTTTAGCTAAAAGCTTTTTCCACAGCAGCCTCTTCTTCTTCTATCCAGCTGTGCTAATAGCTGCAGAGGCAAATTCTTCTTTCTGTGAGTTACAGTTAGTTAAATCAGAAAAGCTAGACCAATTTTAACACGAGATGTATCACATCTATTGCTTTTTACTTTTTGGGCAGCATTTAATTGTTTTAGCCTTACAAACCCATTCGTCAGGAAAAAAAAAACAAAAACCAAAAAACTTCTTTTTAACAGCAAACAAAACACACAAAAGAAAAGACCAAAAACCTTCTTACTTAAGAAAAACAACCCACTTTGTGAGGTTTGGAGAGTCAGCAATCTCTGCTTTGATTTTATCTTTTAGTGCTAGCCCCCCTCCCGCTCTTTTCACGGCCTTGCTGTCAATGCCGTGCTGCCACTTCGCTGCAGGGCCGGAGCAGGGGAGAGCAGCCAGGGGCATGGGGACCCTGGGGGCAGCCTTGGGTCCCTTTTGCCCTCTCTCTCTCTCTTCTCTCTCTCTTCCTCTTTCCTTCTCTCTCTCGGCCTACTTACCAGAGCCGACGCTGCCATCCTCGACTCAGGACCCCGGCAGCCTGGGAGCCCCCCCGGCAGTTCCGCCACGGAGCCAGCCCGCTCCTGCCCGGCAAACCCGTGTGTCCTCTGCTGCCAGCACCGCCACCGGGTCACCTCCATGGATCGGTGCCTGCCGCAGCCCCCGAGACCCCGCCACTCGTAGGGAGCGGTCAGACACCTCCCAACCTTGACAACCCCAAACCTGGCGTCCCCAGGTGCTCCTGACATTCTTTTCCTTTCTCTAGTCAACTTCTCCTCCTTTCCCTTCAAGGAGGGCCCGTTCTGCTAAACCCTTTCTGGACCTCAGTTCGGCATTGAATAACCTCCTAACAACCGTGTGTTAAGACACTTCCCTGCCTTTCATGCAAAAACCCCGCATTCACACTTCTGCTCTCTTCTAGCACCAAGATGTCATCACTTCACATTCTAACATCTCAGAGTTTGCTAACCACCTCCCTACCTCAACTTCTCTCTTTCTTCTCTTCTTACCTGTTGTTTTTGATTCAACACACCTCAGATGGTATGAACTGAACCTAACTAAATTACTTCCAAAAGTAAGCTTACAACTTTCTTTTACTAGGATTGCAGTAGCTGTTAAATACCTACTGGCTAGCTGTGGCTTACTGAGTCTAACATCTTTGATATATAAGCTACTAGATATTTTTTTACTCTTCCTTAGTCTTGAATTAAAATTTTATGAGCTACTCCATTTTCTGTATTTATGTATAAATGATAAAGGATTTTTCGAACAAAGGTAAGCTTAAAGCTGGTAGTTAGGCTAGTTTTAACTTAACTCTTTTAATTAAACAATATCTTCTTTGGTCTGTTTTATATCATCTCCTTCTGTCAGTTTTTTCATACACAAATTTTGCTACTTGTGCGTACCCCTCAATCTATAATCTATAATATTTCAATAATCTAGGTAATTTTCTGATCTCTCTCTTTGAAGAGGGAGGGAGAAGGAATAAAATTCTTGCAAATTTCTCATGGTTGGGTTTCCAGCTACTTTTATTTATTAAGTGTCTAAGATATTTTACCACTGGGTAGTGAGTCTGAGTTCTTTTATTAACCTCCCTTAAATCCTGTACTAGTCTATAACTCCCATCAGACTTTACTGGGGGCATAGGGATATTATGAGGAGACATACAAGGTTCTAATGCCCCATCCTTTATTAGTCCTTCTATTACCGGCTTCGAACCTTCCCGTCCTTCTAAAGATCCAGGATACTGACGTACACGTACGGGACAATCTTCTCTCTCAGTTGTAACCCTTATGGGGTCGATATTTAATCTTCCCCTATTTCCTTCCCCACTTCAAACCTTTTTGTTGTTTTTTTTTTCTTCATCCTCTCTTAAATAATTTTAAAACTCTAGCTGTCATTTTCCCATTTTCTGATAAAACTCCTATTCTTAATTGCACTTGTAAGACTCTTCCCAATAAATTGCTACCTGCCCCTGGGACCAATAAGACATCTCCCATCCAAATTCTAGTTTCGTCCCTCAATTACTACATCTTTAATGACGAGAAATGTAAAACTTTCCCTCTTTGCCCCTGTTACTTTCACTATATGTTTGCTCACACTATAACTTTTTGGAATATTTAACAGGCAGGTTCTGTCTGGCCCTGTGTCTATTAGAAATTCTAATTCTTCTTCTTGGGGACCCACTTTTAAAGTTATCACAGGCTCCAGATGGTATTTGTTCCCCCCAGAAAATTAGAGCTTATGACCTCCCTATTCCTCCTATGTGCCCATCTCTTTAAAGATTTTCAGATCTTCCGCTTACTTAGGACCATTTTCCTATTTCTTTTAAGTTTGTTTATCTATTTAGCTGAAGTTTCTTCTTTCCCCTCTAAAAGCTGTCCCTTAAAAACCTTTTTTTTTTCCCTGCATTTCGCCTTTGACATGCTGTCGCATTTATTCCTTTGATTATGTAATTACAATAATTATTCATGTGTTTACTCCCCTCCTCGTTATTTTTACCCCACTCAGGAGGTACAGTTGGCATTTTGTCTTCTCTGGGGGTCACCGTAGATTATCTTTTTTCCTAAGCTTTTATTTCAGCTGCTCTGATTAATTGCCTTTCTTCCTGAGAAAAATATTATTTTCATTACAGACCACATCTCTCTTCTGAAGTATAAATGTTGGGACCTAAAAATTGGTCTAATTCTTCAGCTATGCCTATGGGATCCTCCAAGTATCCCTGTTATTTATTTCTTAAAATTTCTGACCTCAGACGAAGTCAAAGGAGCATTTACAAACCCTGGTCTGCCCCCTCCTATGGGAACCTCTTTTAATGGAAATAGACCAATCCCTTTATCCCATTCTTTTTGGATTTTTATCTTCTATAGCTTTTATCCCGTATTTTTAGGAAGAATCAGGAGAGGGCTTTCTTTTACCTGAACTTTTAGTGTTTCGATAAGGTGATTCCTTTAGAGAGTTCCGCTGAGCAGCCGGAGCCGTGGTTACCAAGGGAACGGAGCTCAGGGCAGGACGGGGGAACTCGGCACAGCTCAGGGTCTGGGTCCTCCAAAGGCGGGGTCTGCAGGGGGAATCAGCCGAGGGGCTCGGCACAGCTCAGAGTCTGGGTCCTCCAAAGGCGGGGTCTGCAGCCGGGATCGCCCGAGGGGCTCGGCGCAGCTCAGGGTCTCGGTCCTGCAAAGGCGGGGTCTGCAGCTGGGATCGCCCAAGGGGCTCGGCACAGCTCAGAGTCTGGGTCCTCCAAAGGCGGGGTCTGCAGCCGGGATCGCCCGAGGGGATCGGCACCGCTCAGGGTCTGGAAGCTCCAAAGGCGGGGTCTGCAGGGAGAATCACCCGAGGGGCTCGGCACAGCTCAGGGTCTTGGTCCTCCAATGGCGCGGTCTGCAGCTGGGATCGCCTGAGGGGCTCAGCACAGCTCCGGGTCTGGGTGATCCAATGGCGCGATCTGCAGCCAGGATCGCCTGAAGGGATCGGCACAGCTCAGGGTCTCGGTCCTCCAAAGGCGGGGTCTGCAGGGAGAATTTCCCGAGGGGCTCGGCACAGCTCAGGGTCTGGATGCTCCAAAGATTAGGTCTGCAGGGGGAATCAGCCGAGGGGCTTGGCACAGCTCAGGGTCTCAGTCCTCGAAAGGCGGGTTCTGCAGCCGGGATCGCCCAAGGGGCTCAGCACAGCTCAGAGTCTCGGACCTCCAAAGGCGGGGTCTGCAGGGGGAATCACCTGAGGGGCTGGGCACAGCTCAGGGTCTGGATGCTCCAAAGGCGGGGTCTGCAGCCAGGATTGCCCGAGGGGCTCGGCACAGCTCAGGGTCTGGGTGCTCCAAAGGCGGGGTCTGCAGCCGGGAAATCACCCGAGGGGCTCGGTACAGCTCCAGGTCTGAGTGCTCCAAAGGTGGGGTCTGCAGCCGGGATCGCCCGAGGGGCTCGGCACAGTTCAGGGTCTGAGTGCTCCAAAGGCGGGGTCTGCAGCAGGGATCGCCCGAGGGGATCGGCACAGCTCAGGGACTCGGTCCTCCAAAGGCAGTGTCTGCAGGGGGAATCACCGGAGGGGATCGGCACAGCTCAGGGTCTGGGAGCTCCAAAGGCGGGGTCTGCAGGGGGAATCGCCCAAGGGGCTGGGCACAGCTCAGGGTCTGGATGTTCCAAAGGTGGGGTCTTCAGGGGGAATCGCCCAAGGGGCTGGGCACAGCTCAGGGTCTCGGTCCTCCAAAGGCGGGGTCTGTAGGGGGAATCAGCCGAGGGGCTCGGCACAGCTCAGGGTCTGGATCCTCCAAAGGCGGGGTCTGCAGGGGGAACCACCCGAGGGGATCGGCACAGCTCAGGGTCTGGATGCTCCAAAGGCGGGGTCTGCAGCCGGGATCGTCCGAGGGGCTCGGCACAGCTCAGGGACTCGGTCCTCCAAAGGCGGGGTCTGCAGCCGGGACCGCCCCAGGGGCTTTTCCGGTGCAGACCGAGCTGCAGCGTGGATCGGCCCCACGTGGCTCACGGCGGCTGATCCGGCAGAGACAAAGCCGGGACTGACCCCGGCTGCAGCGGCGGGAGCCGAGCAGAGTCAGGGCAGCCGGGGATGGGACAGACGGGACCCTCCCTCGGTGCGGTCAGCGCGGTACCCACGGTGCACACGGCAGGACGGACCCCCCGCCCCTTCCGCCGGCACGGCCAGCGGAGCGGCCGCGGGCCAGGCGGCCGGAACCGGGACAGACGGACCGGGCCAGACGGACCGGGACAGACGGACCGGGACAGACGACCTGTGCCGGAGCCAGCACAGGGGCTGGGGCAGCCGCGAACGAGTGGGGGAACAAATGGGAATGGATGAGGTAATATTTCTATCAGCAAAATTGAAATGAAAGCGAGCTTTGAGCTCCCTCAGTTACTGAACAACAGGAAAACAATGGTGTGGCCAGCTGAAGGTAATCCCCTTTGATGAAACAGCACCCTCTGCCTGCAGACAGCTCCAAGGGGCCGAGCAGACCCTACCAGCTTGGCAGAAGGGGTCCAAAGAGGAGCTTTTAGGGTTTAAAATGTAACACAGTATGGTAATGTAGTGATTCTTATAGGCCGTATGGAAATACTATAGGATTTGTGTATTGTACTAGATTGGTTAGTGAGAAGTAGACTATTCAACACAGAAGATGATTTTTTGTATTGTAATGGGAACTTCACTCTCTTGACCTTTTACTCGCTTACCCCTTTTTACTCTCTTATGCTTTTGCTCTCTTACCTTTTTATGCTCTTACCCTCTCATCCTGTCAACCCCTCTCTTCTCTCAGGCCTGCTCTGAGCTGTGGCTGGCAGCTCCCAGCAGGCCCCTGCCCCCGGGCCCTTTGCAATAAACCCCAAGTTCCACGACCCGGCTTCAGAGATCTCTCGTCTCCGTCCGTCCCGACCGTGCTACCCCGTGATGCTCCTACAGCTAGAAACTCACTCACTAGCAAGGAAAAATCCTTCCAAAGTATTTTTTTCTATTTTTATCCTCCGAGTGTCCAACTTCTTTTGCTAAATTTCTACAGATTGGAGTTCAAATTACCATTTCTGACCAGTGCAGAGACAAATGATGAAACATTCCTGAGTTATTCTTACTCTTCAACTTATACAAGTAGCCACCACTCAATTTGCATGATCTAACCAAAGTAGACATTTCACAGAAAAGCACTTTCTATAGCAATATTGAAAAACCATAGATTGAGGTAAAACCATCAAGTTTCTGCCCTCAGTGGAGCAAAGTCACATGTTGTTTGAAGAGCATCCCACTGAATTTTCTAAAGATGTGTGAATGTGTCATCTGGACCCCAGGAGATAAAGCAGGGTTAAAACACTGAGCAAAACTGCAGTTAACAAACACAAGGTTCATCAACCTTGCAATAGAAGCTTGCAGAAACCTTTCAAGGCTCATCCAATAAAGCCCCGTGGCACTTTGTTCTTCCCCCTCCTCCAAATCTCCATCCGTCCGAGCCAGCATCAGCACGAAATTTTGCACGGAAGCTTACCAGATAAAATAGCTATATCATCTGCCATTAGTTTTAGAGAGTTATTCAAAAATAGATTAAAAATTATTTTATCTATTATTTTTTAGCTGTGTCCTAAGTTAGCGATGGGCCGAGTCTTGTGTTTTTGTCTCACAGAAAGGTGGTTCACATGTCCTTTAATATCATTGTGCAACTATTTCCCATCTGCATTCTGCCTTATCAGAAGGCTAATTAATTGTTTTATCATACTATATTACATTACATCTAAACCGAACCTGCCAAGTACTCAACCCCACACACACCGCACACAACTCATGACTGTCACCCAACAGTCCCGACACACACACACACTTGGCCCTGACAGGCCAAGGAAACAAAACACCATCACTTTGGGTGAACAATCTCCACGCTGCATTCTACTTCGGCACAAACACAGGCACAGTAAATGAGATAAGAATTGATTTTACTTCCTCTGAGGTTCAGAGAATGTGAATCCCAGAAATATTCTTGGGAAGAATTGTGCCTTGCTTTTCTCTGTGAAGAGAAATGCGGTGACAGGTGCACCCTCGCCTCCAGGGCAAAGAATCATGGAATGGTTTGGGTGGGAAGGGACCTTGAGGTTTATCTTTGATTTATCCAACACTTCAACAGGCAAGAGGGGGCTCATCTGCTTCACAGCTGCTTGCTTTTCTCACACCTTTCACAAGCAAAGCCTGAAGCAAACCCTCCCGAGTTGCCCTATCGACCAGGGGACCCCTCAGCACTCAGTGACACTGCCAGCAAAACCTCAAACTTTTACTCACACAGGGACAAGGCCGTGCACTCGGTTGTAACCCAGATTCTCTTTTTCCAACAGTAGCCTCGAACTTGTTCTCTCTGCAGGCCTTTTTGCAAGCACACCAATTAACAGACTACACAAGTTTCACCAGCAGACTTCAGCTAAATCCAAAATTGGTTTCTACCCCAAGTAAAATTTCCAACCCCCTGTCTCACCTGCGATGTTTGGAATTTTAGGAGGCGGCAGCCCACTCGAGATCAAAGGTCCTGGGCAGGGTGCAGGCCCACGGATACAAATGCCATCCCTTTTCCAAGGGAAACAAAACTCATCACCCCAGTTTCCTTACATCAGTTTGCCGAAGACGTTCGGCACTCCCAGGTCACTCAGAGTTCTCGTTGGCTGCAGACTCGGTCTTGGAGTTACGGAGTTACGCCTCCTGCTAACACTCACCTCCCCACCTCAGCCCCCTGCTGCTGCGTCCCCTTCTCCGCCCCTAACCCTACTCTATTTTCCAGCCCGTCCTTGCTCCATCCCTCACTCCGCCCTTAACCCGTCCCAGCACACTTCCCGCTCCATCCGTTACTTCACCCACCGCCCACCCGTGAGTCCCCTCCAGCAGCACGCGGGAGCCCGAACCCTCGGAGGGCGGCGCAGCTCTCGCAGCAGGACAACACCCAAGCGAGACAGGCAAGGACAACGTCTGTGGGCTGCAGGGTGTCACAAGGGGCTGCGGGCTGAGGGGAGGGGGCTGGAGGGTGACACAGAGGATGGGGGGAGCTGAGAGGCAGAAGGGGGCGTTAGGAGCAACTGGAGGGCTCCAGGGTGGCACAGAGATGCTGGGAGTGGGGAACTTGAGGGTGACAAGAAAAGGGTGAGGGGGAGCAGATGCCTTGAGGGGCAAAGTGGGGGCTGCTTGAGGGTGACAGGTGAACCAGCGCTCACACCACCCCTAACCTTACCCTAAAAACCACCCCTAACCAGGCGGAGAGTGCACGGTGGAGGCCAGGGGGCCAAGGGACAATGTCAGAGGTCTCGGAGTGGCACGCAGACATTGCGGGCTGAGGGGCAAGGAGGGGGAGGCTTGACAGATGGAGAGCTCACACCGAGGGTTAGGGGTACAAAGGACACAGGGTACCCGGTAGGGCTAGGGTACAGGTGCAGCAGCCCTCAACCCAACCCCAAGGTCACCCTAAAGAGCACCCCTAGGACCCCAGTTTTCCCCAACAGCAGCACAAGGCAATAACCCCAATGCTGGGACAGCCCCAGAAGTCTCCCAGCAGCTGCAGGCAGCAACCCTAATAAAAAGGTAGCAATGATGTTTGTGGTCTAGAGAGTGACAGGTAGGAGTTGGGGGCTGAGCAGTTTTTTAGGGTTTTTTTTAGGGTTTTTCTCACGGCTTTCAAAGGATATTTTAGGGCTTTTTTGGAGGAGTTTTCCAGGAAATTTCTGGGAACATTTAGGATACTTTTAGGGCTTTTTCAGGGCTTTTAAAAGATTTTGTTAGGGTATTTTAAGGGCTTTCTCAGTACTTTTAAGAATTGTTTGGGGGGGGATTTGTGTGTTCTTGGGGGTTTTTTTAGGACTATTGAGGGTATGTGGAGGACTTTTTAGGGCTTGGGTATTTTTAGGGTTTTTGAGGGAATTTTTAGGCTTTTTTAGGGTCTTATCAGGGCATTTTAAGGATTTTTGGGGTACTTTTAGAGCTCTTTTTGGACTATTTAGGGTATATTTAGGGTTTTCTAAAGGTTCTTTGGAAGAGGGAGAGGGGACAGCGGGCGACACACCGAGATGCTGAGGGTGGCAGGGGCAGCTGTAGGGTGACACAGAGAAGCTGGGGGCTGAGGGGCAAAGGAGAGGGGTCAAGGGTGACACACAGGAGCTGAGGGCTGGGGGGCCGAGGGACCGGTTGAGGGGTAAAGGGAGAGGGCTTGAGGGCTGGACAGTCCAGTGGAGATCAGGGGTGCAGGGTACAACTGTACCACCCCTCACCCCAGCCCTAACCTCAGCCTAAGCAGCCCCCCTAAAAACAGCCTTTTCCCCCAACAGCAGCACAACGCAGCAACCCTAACAGCGAGACCAGACAGCAACCCTCACACAGCAGCACAATGACAGAACCCTCAGAGGACAACAGACCCACTGCAGTAAGGTAGGGATGACATCTGTGGGCTAGACAGCAAGAGGTAGAGCTCGGAGACTGAGCATGTCTTTGTGAGGCTTTTTTTCCAGGACTTTTAAAGGTATTTAGGGGATTTTGGAAGGGACTTTTCTGGGACTACTTAGGGTATTGTTGGGGCGTTTTCAAAGCCATTTTATGAGTCTTTAGCATATTTTGAAGATTACGGTCAGGGTCACAGGAAACACCCTCTGAAAAGGCAGAGTTTTAGGACTGCAGTGGAATGCTTGAGCAAGGGGCCAGCGGTGGCACAGCGGGTCGGGTCCCACGCGTCCAGTGCGAAGGTTGTAAGTTTTAGACCCAGCTAAGTTGTTGCGGTTAGGGTTAGATGCTGTCAGCTTTGGTCTGGGAGAACTTCCGCACAGAAAAACTCACCCCCCGCGTCTCCCGACGCCAGTTCGCAGGAGGTGCTTGGCACTGCCAGGGCAGCCCGAGCTCTCGGCGGGGGCAGCTTTGCTCCCGGAGAAATCCTGCGCCGGCCCTCTTCCCCGTAAAGCCAAACTCACCCCCGCTGCGCGTCGACGTCCGTTCGCAGGAGGCACGCGGCGCTCCAAGGGCGGCAAGAGTTCTCGGCGTCGGCAGCCGCGGTCCGTGAGAAATCGTTCTCTGCGGTTTTGGAGGAGGTTTTGGCCACGGGCACACAAAGAGGAAAGGTTAATTTCCTTAGAAAGGGAAGTCTGGCAGCCCATGGTTTAAGGGGCAGACGAAGGGCTGTGCAGGGGAAGGAACTCCTCACAGGACCTTTCTTCACCTCAAGCCCCACTCCAAGGTCTAGCAGCCCCCCGTGTGCCCAGCTGCTTTCAGAGGGTTACCCAGGCACACCCGCACAGGGAGCTGCTAGTCCAGAGGGGCTAACAGGGGCATCCCAAGGGTCCCTCCAGGAACTACGGTCGGAGCATCCAGCACGGACTAGGGAGCAGCCGGACCCACCCGGGCACGGAGCAACACTTTGAGAAAACGCCAAGGGAAGAGCCCTTTTGCCAAGGGGCAGCATCTGAGCGGGCCAGGCAGCACGTGGGGTTCCAGGAGAGAGCTTTCAACTTTCCCCTTTTACTGTGCCAGTCCCTCCCCAGGGCCCCCAGACCCTCCACAGCACTCCCAGAAAGGAGAGGGGTTATTAGGAGAAAAAGGGTTTAGGAAAAAGGGAAAAAGCATCCTTTTCCTTTATTTTTTGTGTTCAAACTGGGAGGGACTCTGCTTCCCCTGCAATTTTAATGGTCTCAGTTGAAAGAATCCCTGCCTTTTCTCTGCTGTTCGGGGTGTTAATTGACAGGGAGTCCTCATTTTCTATTATTTTCCAGTTTAAGTAGAAGGGGAAAATCTTGACAATGTTTCTTATGGGTTTGAATTAAGGGTAGCTGCCCCCGTTTTGTTGTCCTGAGGCCCTAACCCTAACCCTAAATTGAGGGAGAAGCCCAGCTGTACCCTCCATCTTAAGAATTTGAATCCCTCTTTTTCCATCACCGGAGAGATTTAAAGTGAGGAAAACTGCTCTTTTCCCAGTACTTAAGGAGAATAAATTAAAGGGCAGAAGTTATTTATTTGCTATTGTATTAGTTTCAGTAGAGGTAGCTGCCCCATTTCCTCTGTTTAAGGGATTCACTGGAAGGAAGCTCTGCTTTTTTCAGCATTTTAAGAGTTTAAAAATACATTTCAAGGCCCTTCTTTCTGTGCCATAGGACCAAGTATCTCAGAGCAGGGTAAGCCAGGCATGCACTTAACCCTTACACTGCCTGGGAAGCATTTATTTTTCTTATTTTTACTTATAATGTAGATAGGCCTAATTAGAGGTCCCAAGGAGACTTAGACTATTCATATCATAAGCATTCTCCACCACTGGACTTAGTCACACGTGAAGTACTACTTAGTAGCCACTAAGGAATAATTATGCAAGTTAACAGCAAATTAGCCAGTTTATCTAGTTATGCTGCCTAAACAGAAAATTTTATTTCTTACCAGTTTTCTGCCCTCTTACTCCAAGTAGTTGTTGCAAAAAAGAAAGTGCTGTTATTTTTCTGAAGAATTGTCTTCTATAACAAGCCCTTTGCTTCCCTGGAAGTTGAGTCAGAGGAGCCAAACAGCCTCAGCTGCTCTGAGGGCTTTTATACCCGGTGGGATTCACCCCCTCCCTTTTCCCGGGTGCCATGGGAACGAGAGGCGGGCACCATCAGGGGTATATTAACCCCAGCCTTTGCTCAGGGCCTTCATTCCCCCTCTGGGAGGTGCTGGGATAAGAGCTCTCCTCTCATTTCAGGTAAGAGGCTCTTTCAGCTTATCTCAGCTTGTTTTCAGCAGGTGTTTCTGGGCATCTAAAGCAACAGAGGCTTTGAAGATACTGTGAAGAAAACAGCCTGGAATACAGCAAGTATTTAAGTTCACAATTTTGGGTTTTGTGTTTAGGGGTGGTAAAGTGCATTTGTAATTTCTGGTTTTGTTCTTATTTTGCTTTGTATTTTTTTTAGGAGGAGCGCAGCTTCCAGAGACTCCAGGTTGTGTCAGCTACAACACTTTTTTCAGCAGATTCATCATGTCACAAGAGGGATCTGCCCAGTGTCCAAGATGGTGTTTGAGAATGAGGCTTCAGGTGAGTTGAGGATTGTGACTAGGAGAGGGAGGGTGAGCAGGTATCCGGTTAGGAGTTATTGTTGGGGGGGTGATTTTGAAGGCAGTAGGGTGAGAAAGGGTGTTTATTTGAGCCCCCCACCCCAGGCCTTTTAGAAGCCGAGCAGAGGCATTCACACATCTTACAGCACACAAGGTCATCCACTGCACTCACAGGAATGCCATTTAACTTTGCTTTTCTCTAACCCAGGTGCCACTGATAATAAAGGTCACACCCTTGGAATCAGGATGAAGCTGGAGCCTGAAGGAGCCAGGCACACTCAGGAGAGGGCAAGTAGCTGACTCGCTGGGATTTGGCCCACATAACTCTGTACTCATACATTGGTTTTGTTTTTCTTTATTGTAGCTGACCGAGAGGCTAACAGGCGATCACGGGGCCCTCTGAGGCAGACTCATTTCAGGCGCAACGTGGATCCACGTCACCGATCATCCAAAAGATAAGTCTGGGCCACGGCCTGGAGATGGGACAATGGGAGAGCAGCGGGTTGGGAGTTCCTGGGACAGATTTAAAGATTAGCAGAGGGAAAAGCAATCTCCTCCAAGGGGCCTCTTAGGACAGCTAAAGGGAGAGGCTCTGATTTTGATGGCAGCTTTCAGGCGGGCAGCGCAGAACAGTTCCGGTCCACGTCGTGTTGTCCGGTGTACCGTGTTACCTAGTGTGTCTTTGGGGTCCCTTTTGCCTTTTCCCCTCGAGACCCTCACCACAAGCATAATGTGTTGTGTTTGTTGTCCCCCTGTTTGTCACGTTCTGTGTCACGGGTGTCCGCACATATTTGTGCCGGAGCCGCTCTGCCCTGCCGCATAGCCTGCTGCCAGAGGACAAGTCCCAGGGACTTGCAGTTTGTGGGGCGTTGCCAGACTCTAGATGATATTCCTAGATAGACAGAAGATGTTTGGAGCTGTGAAGTCATCCTGCAGGCCTTTGAATTTTGTCCTCGCTTTCTTTCAGATGCAGAAGGATAAAATCGAGGGCAAAATCCATCCACCCATCCCGAGTGAGGAGGTTCCCCCGAGCAGGTCAGTCACTGTTTGTCTCTGCAGGGAGAGTGTAAAGTGTGACTCTGTTACAGCTCTGTTCTTTTTCTTTTTAGGAGGTAAAGCTGGATATCAGCAGTCAAAGTGAGGTGGGCAATGTGAGCATTGAGTAGCGTCCAGAAGCAGTTGTTATTGCTCCAGTCTCACTTTCCGGTGCAACTCTAAGCATCCGTTCCTGTGTTTTCATCAGCCTCGGAGCGCGGCCGAAGGGTGCGGCCCCAGGAGCCGGGCATTCTTAGGAGAACGGTGAGTGGCAGAATTGTTGGGTTTTGGCCAGTGTGCTGCAGAGATCATGCACTGATATTTGCATTTCTTTCATGTAGCTGACTAAGAAACAACAGGGAGTTGTTGAACAACAGTGCCAGCAGGAACTTCCCAGATGTTGAGGCTGCCTTCTTTTGCACCTGAGACGGACCTGCATCCCCAGATGTCTGAGAGATAAGTAGAGGGCTACAACCCACAGAGGGGATGCAAGCGGGGTGCAGGGTAGGGACCCACCGGGAGGGGTTTTTGAGTCTCCTTTGGAGATGGGGGGGTGTCCACAAAGCGGCCCCTTAGGCCCCATAAAAGCAAAGCCTGGCTTTGGATCACAGTGCTGAGGTGCGCGGGGCAGAGCAGTCCCGGTGTGTATCGTGTCACTTGTCTTTTGTGTGTTATGTGTGTTTGGATATGTCATGTCCTTTACCTTAGGCCTTGGAGGGGCCTGTCAGAAACCCTGGCATCATTGTTAGCATCTGTGATCTCTGCATTCCTCGTCCTGGCACCCAGGCCATAGAACGTTCGCCTCAGGAGCTCAGACAGGCATCAGACTCTCTTGTCTCTTTAGAAGCATCCGGTCAGATGCCTTTTCAGGTCTTGTTCTGAGCTGTGTGGACAGCTCTGCCCCGCCAGGATCCATTATGGCGGACTAGGACTTGTGTGAAGGTGAGGGCAGGTAGAGGCTTCTGGCCGTAGGATTCTCGGGCATCCATCTTTGCAGTTCTTGGAATAAATCATTTGGTTAGCATCTTCTTCCTCCAGGTTTCTCTGAGCCTCATCAGCTCACCATCGGTCTTACCTCGGTCATCTCCTTTTGCATTCTCTCAGTCCTCGCAGCCATTTTCCTTGCCAGGAGATTTCTGTCCGTGTTGTGTCCCCGTTGTCTGTCACGTCCTGTCCTGTGTCACGGGTGTGCGCACACATTTGTGCCGGAGCTGCTCTGCCCTGCCGCATAGCCTGGTGCAATAGGAGAAGCCCTGGGGGGTTGAAGTTTGTAATGTGGGGTGTAGTTGGACTCTAGATGCCATTCCTAGATTGACCTAAGGTGTTTGCAGGTTTTGAGTTATCCTGCAGGTGTTTGACATATGTTCTGACTTTCTTTCAGGTGCAGATGCATTGCACCCATGGCAGAGCCCCCCATCCTGGGTGAGTAGGTTCCCACAAGCAGGTCAGTCAGCATTTGTTTCTGCAGGGGGAGTGTCGAGGGTGACCCTGTTACAGCTCTGTTCTTTGTCTTTCTTTTTAGGAAGTAAATCTGGATCTCAGCAGTCAAGTTCAGGAGAGCAAGGTGATCAGGAGCATTTTCTGTTGCTGAGGTCTCAATTCTTGGGGCAAATCTAAGTCTCCATTCTCTTTTTTGTGGTTTAGGCAATCCACTCGGAGCCGGCCGAGCCCCCGTCACCAGCCGGCCGAGGCACCGGGTTCCCTGCACGTGCGAGCCCTGTGGACGCATTACAGGACGTGGTGATGACGCCCTGAACTCTTCTATTTAAAGGTGCCATCCAGGTGGCCTTGGGCACCTGCCGAGGAGTTGCGGTGAGTAGGGGAAGTAGGGAGGAGGAGCGAGGGTCCCCTCAGGTTTCAGCCATGCCCAATCACCTCATCTCCTCTTACCCCAGGCACCCCCTGTGACGACGGCCTCGGTCTCCGAGCGTGCCCGAAGCGTGCGGCCCGAGCAGCTGAGCGTTCTTAGGAGCACGGTGAGTAGCAGACTTGTGGGGTTTTGGTCGTGGGGCTGCCAAGATCGGGCACTGATGTTTGGTTTTCTTTAATACAGCTGTCTGAGAGACACCAGCCCGGTGCCAGCAGGAGCTTCCCAGCTGACGAGGTGGCCTTTCTTCGCCCCTTAGACCGGCATCCCCAGCTGTGCGAGAGATAAGTAGAGGGCCACGACCCACAGAGGGGATGAAAGCAGGGTGCTGGTTTGGGAATTACTGGGAGGGGTTTTTGAGTCCACTTAGGAGGTGGGGGGGTGTACATGAAGCGGCCCCTTAGGCCCCATAAAAGCAAAGCCTGGCTTTGGATCACAGTGCTGAGGTGCGCAGGGCAGAGCAGTCCCGGTGTGTATTGTGTCACTTGTCTTTTGTGTATTATGTGTTGTTTGGATATGTCATGTCTTTTATCTTAGCCCTTTGTGGGGCCTGTCAGAAACCCTGGCATCATTGTTAGCATCTGCGATCTCTGCATTCCTCGGCCTGGCACCCAGACCATGGAACTTTTGACTCGGGATCTCAGACAGGCATCAGACTCTCTTGTCTCTTTAGAAGCATCCGGTCAGATGTCTTTTCAGGTCTTGTTCTGAGCTGTGTGGACAGCTCTGCCCCGCCAGGATCCATTATGGCGGACTAGGACTTGAAAGAACGTGAGGGCAGGTAGAGGCTTCTGGCCGTAGGATTCTCGGGCATCCATCTTTGCAGTTCTTGGAATAAATCATTCGGTTAGCATCTTCTTCCTCCAGGTTTCTCTGAGCCTCATCAGCTCACCATCGGTCTTCCCTCGGTCATCTCCTTTTGCATTCTCATGGTCCTCGCAGCCATTTTCCTTGCCAGGAGATTTCTGTCCGTGTTGCGTCCCCATTGTCTGTCACGTCCTGTCTGTCCCATGTCACGGGTGTGTGCACATATTTGTGCCGGAGCTGCTCTGCCCTGCCGCATAGCCTGGTGCAACAGGAGAAGCCCTGGGGAGTTGAAATTTGTAATGTGGGCTGTACTTGGACTCCAGATGCTATTCCTATATTGACCTGAGGTGTTTGCAGCTTTTGAGATTTTCTGCAGGTGTTTGACTTATGTTCTAACTCTCTTTCAGGTGCAGATGCATTGCACCCATGGCAGAGCCCCCATCCTGGGTGAGGGGGTTCCTACAAGCAGGTCAGTCACCATTGGTCTCTGCAGGGGGAGTGTCAAGGGTGACCCTGTTACAGCTCTGTTCTTTGTCTTTCTTTTTAGGAAGTAAATCTGGATCCTAGCAGTCAAGTTCAGGAGAGCAAGGTGATCAGTAGCCTTTCTTGTTGCTGAGGTCTCAATTCCTGGGGCACGTCTAAGTCTCCATTCTCGTTTTTGTGCCTTAGGCAATCCGCTCGGAGCACGCCAAGCTCCCATCCCCAGCAGCCGATGGACCGGGTTTGCTGCTCTCACGAGCCCTGAGTTCCGGGTCAGGAACCGCCGAGGAGCTGCGGTGAGTCGGGGAAGTAGGGAGGAGGAGCGAGGGTCCCCTCAGGTTTGAGCCATGCCAAATCACTTCATCTCCTCTTAGCCCAGGCTTAACCCATGACGACGGCCTCGGTCTCCGAGCGTGCCCGAAGCGTGCGGCCCGAGGAGCTGAGCGTTCTTAGGAGCACGGTGAGTAGCTGACTTGTGGGGTTTTGGCCGAGGGGCTGCCAAGATCGGGCACTGATGTTTGGTTTTCTTTAATACAGCTGTCTGAGAGACACCAGCCCGGTGCCAGCAGGACCTTCCCGGCTGACGAGGCGGCCTTTCTTCGCACCCGAGACCAACAGCACCAGCTGTGCGAGAGATAAGTAGAGGGCCACGACCCAGAGAGGGGGATGAAAGCAGGGTGCTGGTTTGGGAATTACTGGAAGGGGTTTTTGAGTCCACTTTGGTGATAGGGGCTGTCCCTGAAGCGGCCCCTTAGGCCCCATAAAAGCAAAGCCTGGCTTTGGATCACAGTGCTGAGGTGCGCAGGGCAGAGCAGTCCCGGTGTGTATCGTGTCACTTGTCTTTTGTGTATTATGTGTTGTTTGGATATGTCATGTCTTTTACCTTAGGCCTTGGAGGGGCCTGTCAGAAACCCTGGCATCATTGTTAGCATCTGTGATCTCTGCATTCCTAGAGAATGGCAACCAATGCCAAAGAACTTTGGACTCAGGAGCTCAGACAGGCATCAGACTCTCTTGTCTCTTTAGAAGCATCCGGTCAGATGTCTTTTCAGGTCTTGTTCTGAGCTGTGTGGACAGCTCTGCCCCGCCAGGATCCATTATGGCGGACTAGGACTTGAAGGAATGTGAGGGCAGGTAGAGGCTTCTGGCTGTAGGATTCTCAGGCATCCATCTTTGCAGTTCTTGGAATAAATCATTTGGTTAGCATCTTCTTCTTCCTCCAGGTTTCTCTGAGCCTCATCAGCTCACCATCGGTCTCTCCTCGGTCATCTCCTTTTGCATTCTCTCAGTCCTCGCAGCTATTTTCCATGCCAGGAGATTTCTGTCCGTGTCGTGTCCCCGTTGTCTGTCACGTCCTGTCTGTCCTGTGTCACGGGTGTCTGCACACATTTGTGCCGGAGCTGCTCTGCCCTGCCGCATAGCCTGGTGCAATAGGAGAAGTCCCGGAGACTTGAAGTTTGTCATGTGGGGTGTAGTTGGACTCTAGGTGGGATTTGTAGATGGACACAAGATATCTGGAGCTCTTAAGTTATCCTGCAACAGTTTGACTCTTGTCCTAACTTTTTTTTCAGTTTCAGATGGATTAAATGTGTGCCAGAGGGCCCCATCCCGGGTGAGTGGTTTCCCCCGAGCAGGTGAGGCACCATTTGTCTCTGCAGCAGAAGTGTATGTGGTAACTCTGTTACAGCTCTGTTCTTTGTCTTTCTTTTTAGGAAGTAAATCTGGATACCAGCAGTCAAGGTGAGCAGTGGAGAGAAGTAGTTGTTATTGCTCCAGTCTCAGTTTCTGGTGCTGCTCTATGTTTCCATTCTCTTTTTTGTGCCTTAGGCAATCCACTCGGAGCCTGCCGAGCCCCCGTCACCAGCCGGCCGATGCACCGGGTTCCCTGCACGTGTGAGCCCTGTGGATGCGTTACAGGATCTGGTGAGGAAGCCCTGAACTCTTCTATTTGAAGGTGCCATCCAGGTGGCCTTGGGCAGCTGCCAAGGAGTTGTGGTGAGTCGGGGAAGTAGGGAGGAAGAGCGAGGGTCCCCTCAGGTTTCAGCCATGCCACATGACCTCGTCTCCTTTAACCCAGGCTTACCCCGTGACAATGGCATCAGCCTCGGAGCGCGGCCGAAGGGTGCGGCCCCAGGAGCCGGGCATTCTTGGGAGAACGGTGAGTGGCAGAATTGTTGGGTTTTGGCCAGTGTGCTGCAGAGTTCATGCATTGATATTTGCATTTCTTTCATGTAGCTGACTGAGAAACAACAGGAAGTTGTTGAACAACAGTGCCAGCAGGAACTTCCCAGATGTTGAGGCTGCCTTCTGTTGCACCTGAGACGGACCTGCATCCCTAGATGTCTGAGAGATAAGCAGAGGGCTACAACCCACAGAGGGGATGAAAGCGGGGCGCAGGGTAGGCACCCACCGGGAGGGGTTTTTGAGTCTCCTTTGGAGATGGGGGCGTCCATGAAGCGGCCCCTTAGGCCCCATAAAAGCAAAGCCTGGCTTTGGATCACAGTGCTGAGGTGCGCAGGGCAGAGCAGTCCCGGTGTGTATTGTGTCACTTGTCTTTTGTGTATTATGTGTGTTTGCATATGTCATGTCTTTTATCTTAGGCCTTGGAGGGGCCTGTCAGAAACCCTGGCATCATTGTTAGCATCTGCGATCTCTGCATTCCTCGGCCTGGCACCCAGACCATGGAACTTTGGACTCAGGAGCTCAGACAGGCATCAAACTCTCTTGTCTGTTTAGAAGCATCTGGTCAGATGTCTTTTCAGGTCTTGTTCTGAGCTGTGTGGACAGCTCTGCCCCGCCAGGATCCATTATGGCGGACTAGGACTTGAAAGAACGTGAGGGCAGGTAGAGGCTTCTGGCCGTAGGATTCTCGGGCATCCATCTTTGCAGTTCTTGGAATAAATCATTCGGTTAGCATCTTGTTCCTCCAGGTTTCTCTGAGCCTCATCAGCTCACCATCGGTCTTACCTCGGTCATCTCCTTTTGCATTCTCTCAGTCCTCGCAGCCATTTTCCTTGCCAGGAGATTTCTGTCCGTGTTGTGTCCCCGTTGTCTGTCACGTCCTGTCCTGTGTCACGGGTGTGCGCACACATTTGTGCCGGAGCTGCTCTGCCCTGCCGCATAGCCTGGTGCAATAGGAGAAGCCCTGGGGGGTTGAAGTTTGTAATGTGGGGTGTAGTTGGACTCTAGATGCCATTCCTAGATTGACCTAAGGTGTTTGCAGGTTTTGAGTTATCCTGCAGGTGTTTGACATATGTTCTGACTTTCTTTCAGGTGCAGATGCATTGCACCCATGGCAGAGCCCCCCATCCTGGGTGAGTAGGTTCCCACAAGCAGGTCAGTCAGCATTTGTTTCTGCAGGGGGAGTGTCGAGGGTGACCCTGTTACAGCTCTGTTCTTTGTCTTTCTTTTTAGGAAGTAAATCTGGATCTCAGCAGTCAAGTTCAGGAGAGCAAGGTGATCAGGAGCATTTTCTGTTGCTGAGGTCTCAATTCCTGGGGCAAATCTAAGTCTCCATTCTCTTTTTTGTGGTTTAGGCAATCCACTCGGAGCCGGCCGAGCCCCCGTCACCAGCCGGCCGAGGCACCGGGTTCCCTGCACGTGCGAGCCCTGTGGACGCATTACAGGACGTGGTGATGACGCCCTGAACTCTTCTATTTAAAGGTGCCATCCAGGTGGCCTTGGGCACCTGCCGAGGAGTTGCGGTGAGTAGGGGAAGTAGGGAGGAGGAGCGAGGGTCCCCTCAGGTTTCAGCCATGCCCAATCACCTCATCTCCTCTTACCCCAGGCACCCCCTGTGACGACGGCCTCGGTCTCCGAGCGTGCCCGAAGCGTGCGGCCCGAGCAGCTGAGCGTTCTTAGCAGCACGGTGAGTAGCTGACTTGTGGGGTTTTGGTCGTGGGGCTGCCAAGATCGGGCACTGATGTTTGGTTTTCTTTAATACAGCTGTCTGAGAGACACCAGCCCGGTGCCAGCAGGAGCTTCCCAGCTGACGAGGTGGCCTTTCTTCGCCCCTTAGACCGGCATCCCCAGCTGTGCGAGAGATAAGTAGAGGGCCACGACCCACAGAGGGGATGAAAGCAGGGTGCTGGTTTGGGAATTACTGGGAGGGGTTTTTGAGTCCACTTAGGAGGTGGGGGGGTGTACATGAAGCGGCCCCTTAGGCCCCATAAAAGCAAAGCCTGGCTTTGGATCACAGTGCTGAGGTGCGCAGGGCAGAGCAGTCCCGGTGTGTATTGTGTCACTTGTCTTTTGTGTATTATGTGTTGTTTGGATATGTCATGTCTTTTATCTTAGCCCTTTGTGGGGCCTGTCAGAAACCCTGGCATCATTGTTAGCATCTGTGCTCTCTGCATTCCTCGGCCTGGCACCCAGGCCATGGAAATTTGGACTCAGGAGCTCAGACAGGCATCAGACTCTCTTGTCTCTTTAGAAGCATCCGGTCAGATGTCTTTTCAGGTCTTGTTCTGAGCTGTGTGGACAGCTCTGCCCCGCCAGGATCCATTATGGCGGACTAGGACTTGAAAGAACGTGAGGGCAGGTAGAGGCTTCTGGCCGTAGGATTCTCAGGCATCCATCTTTGCAGTTCTTGGAATAAATCATTCGGTTAGCATCTTGTTCCTCCAGGTTTCTCTGAGCCTCATCAGCTCACCATCGGTCTTACCTCGGTCATCTCCTTTTGCATTCTCTCAGTCCTCGCAGCCATTTTCCTTGCCAGGAGATTTCTGTCCGTGTTGTGTCCCCGTTGTCTGTCACGTCCTGTCCTGTGTCACGGGTGTCTGCACACACATTTGTGCCGGAGCTGCTCTGCCCTGCCACATAGCCTGGTGCAATAGGAGAAGTTGCGGGGACTTGAAGTTTGTAATGTGGGCTGTAGTTGGACTCTAGGTGGGATTTGTAGGTGGACACAAGATATCTGGAGCTCTTAAGTTATCCTGCAACAGTTTGACTCTTGTCCTAACTTTCTTTCAGATGCAGAAGGATAAAATCCCGGGCAGAGCCCCCATCCCAGGTGAGGGGATTGCCCCGAGCAGGTCAGTCACTGTTTGTTTCTGCAGAGGAAGCATAAATGGTGGCTGTTACAGCATTGTTCTTTGTCTCTCTTTTTAGGAGGTCAAGGCCGAGAGCAGTGGGCAAGGTGAGCATTGAATAGCGTACAGTAGCAGTTGTTATTGCTGAGGTCTCAGTTTTGGTGCAGCTCTAAGCATCTCCACTTTTTTTTTTATTTTAGGTGGTCCACTTGCCATTTATCCTGGCCAAGCATGCCCATGCCAGGTGGGTGAGAGCTTAAGGTATCGGTGTGGCATCCTTGTCAGATTTGGGCGGTTGTGTTTTCACAGTATGTCACCATGCTTTTCTGCTTTGTTTCATTGCAGGTGCCGTCGCTGCCCTAGGCACCCCCTGGATCAGAGGAGGGCAGGTGAGTCGGCGTTTAGGCAGGCTGACCCATAGGTGAGCGTTACACAGCAGCGTGCTGAGCGTGTCCCTTTTCTCTTTGCAGGTCTCTTCCGGGCACCCTCCGGAGCCAAATCAAGATTTGAGGTGAGCCGGGGCAGTGGTGCGGAGGAGTCCCGGGGATTACTGTTTTTGAGGGCAATAGTCAGGTTTTCTGTTTTGTCTTAGGTACCCTGAGGAGGCTCGTAGCCCAAGCTTGGAAACGGCAGCACCGAGGCACACACGGAGAGCATCTCCACGTCCACGTGCGACCGAGGATGGATTTTGTCCGCTCCTCTTCCAAAAGCTAAGTGTCGGGGCCAGCGGCTGGGAGAAGGGGAAAAGCCTTTACTCTCACAGGAGGCAATCAGATGTCAGCTTAGGGGAGAGGTCTGTAGCGGGGTGGGCTCTCTGGAAGTAAAGGGAGAGGGTTTCCCCTCAGCCTCGCCAGAGCCTTTGCCGGGCAGGGCAGTTCCGACCCATCTTCACATTTTCGTGTACTTTGCGTCGTCCGCCTCCCTCGACTCGACGTCGTCACGGATCTTTCCCCCGAGGAGCTCGCCATCACGTCCGGTGCTACGGCCACGGTCATCCGGCAGTCGGCTTCCTTCTCTAGGCTCGCCGAGCCTCTCGAGCATCCTCTTAAGTACTTTGGCACTAACTTCTTTTAATGAGTTACATTTCATCATCACGTGCCATTGTCATAGGGCTTCCTTTCCTTTGGCATCATCAGCCTCTGGCTCACCTTGGGCTACGCATCTCGGGTCCCTAAGGGGACAGTGCCAGGCAGTTGCCACTCGTCTCTGTGTTGTGTCGTCCGTGTCCGTGTTATGTCGTCCGTGTCAGTGTTATGTCGTCTGTGTCTGTGTTATGTAGTCCGTGTCCATCGTCTTACGTGTCACAGGCCTTTGTTACGTCTCAACGCTTTATCGGCACTATTCCGTGCCACGTAGGCCATATTCTACTCACGTTCCTTTCCGGATATCCCTTATTCCATCATCTTTACATTTTTACTCTTTGAGACAGGAATGTCTCAAAGGGACAAGATGTTCTCATCCGTCTTCCTTCCCACTACCAGCTTTGGTAGTGCCTTTTTTTCCACGCCATTCTCTTGGACTTCCTGAGGGAGCGTCTTACACCCTCCTCACGTGACTGCAGGAGTTCTATAGGTTCCATCTTCTCAAAGGGTACAGGGCTCAAGAATTAATCTTCCAGAGAGCTATCTCAAGTCCTGGCTTATACTGTATGTACTTACATTGTTTGTACCTATGCTGGTTTATACTGTATGTACTTATACTGTATGTACTTACATTGCGTTTACCTATGTTGGCTTACACTGTATGTACTTACATTGTGTGTACCTGTGCTGGCTTATATTGTATGGACTTACACTCCATGTACACTTGCACTGTATGCGTCTGCTTTTATTGTGTGTACTCATGTTGTACCACTTATGGTCGGAGCTGCCCTGCCCTGGCACATAGTCACAGTTAGGTAGAACAGTTATAAAAACTTTACTGTTCATCTGTCTTTAGTGGGGTTTAGGGTAGAAAATTTATTGGTCCAGAGCGGGGACAAGTCCTAGCTGTCAGCCACTCATCGACCGCTTCCTGTCGTCTCACAGGTCCCTGAGGCTACTGATTTCCCCAGAATCTACAATTTGACGTCGAGGAGCGGCAGCCAGAAGAAGCGTGGAAGCGCGTTCTTCAGCGTCTCGAGTAAGAGCCACAGGGAACGTTTAAATGGGAGGAGTGCGTGAGCGTGTGTGAGAGCACGTGTCTGTCTGTCGGCGTCTGCTCATCTCTGCGTGTGTGAGCACATGCTGTGACTGGATTTAACCTTGTGTGTGTGACTTTTGCTTTTCAGGTTTTTCAACTCATTTGTAAATTTAGAGTAAAAAATCCCCAGCCGGGTTTAGCCCCCCCACCCCCCCGGCTGTTTTTTTTTTTCTTTTTTTTTTCCCCCTGGCTGGGTTTTTTTCCCGGGTCCCGGTCGGTCAGCGAGGCGACGTTCATCGCCAAAGTTTGGGCACAGACCCTCCAGGGACCGGGTATTTCTTCAGGCAGGAGGAATTTTTGGAGGCTCCAGGGAACCACGTTCCCAAGGAGCAATGATTGCTGGGGTGTAATTTAGCAGTTGTGATGAGAGGGATGGTGAGTTTGTGTGTCATTTGAAGGGGGTGTTAATGGTAGATGAGTGCTGTTTTTTGTGTGCTTTTGTTGTTTTGGGTGTCCTGTAACAATAAATCCACAAGTAATGAAAATAGAAAAAGGTTATCATCTTGTGTTAATGTGTGTGTTGTGTTGTATTGCTCTGTATTGCAGGGTGAGCACAGGGTGAACTCTCTCCTCCTTGCTGTGACGCCTGGGCTGGCAGGGATGACACAGTGACCTCTGGCCGCCGATGCTGCCTGTGCCATCAGCTGGCACTGACGTGTTTGATGAAAATCCTTTTGCTGGGTTTTTTCTCCTGAGAAGCCTCAGAACAGAAATGGAACCAATAACAATCTGCTGGCTGTGGAGTGTGGGCTGGAGATGGTTTAGCAACAGGGGCATCTTGGGTTGGTCTCCTGTGCATTGTTTCTACTTGATGACCAATCATGGTCCAGCGGTGTCGGGGCTGTGAGCAGTCCCAGGTTTTTATTATTCATTCCTTTCCAGCTTTCTGATGTCTCCTTGCTCTTTTAGTGTAGTTCGAATATCTCATTTTCTTTAAATATAATAGAGATCATAAAATAATATTTCAGCCTTCTGAAAGGGGGAGTCAAGATTCTCATCTCCTCCCTTGTCCTGGAGGACCCTCAAACACCACCACAATCAGCGGCCGAGCGGGTTTGTGCGAGCCTCTCAGGAACCCTTGGCCGGTCCCGAGTTGGCAGACACCGGGGGGGGGGGCAGCCCCGACACGGCCAACAGTGGGGAGACACCCTCTGTGCCCCGAGGGTGCTGAGGGCATCTGGGCTGGGGGGAGACACTGTCTGTGTGTGCCCCGAGGGTGCTGAGGGCACCTGGGCTGGGGGCAGACACTCTCTGTGCCCCGAGGGTGCTGAGGGCACCTGGGCTGGGGGCAGACACTCTCTGTGTGTGCCCCGAGGGTGCTGAGGGCACCTGGCCTGGTCGCCTTTGCAGCAGAAGAGACACCAGAGACAGCGGTAGAAGATAAAGGGCCGACTCTTAGCAGGGGTTAATCCAAGGTTTTATTAGGATCCCAAAGGAGCTCCTGCACCTCAGGGGGCTCCTGCCCAGAGCCCCGGGAGATGTGCCAAGGTTACATTTTAAGGGAGGTGGAAACCGACAGTAGATAACATCCTACCAACCATTAAGTGACCCTAAGGGATGGATGCTGGGGGATAGACATATAGGACAGCGTATGGGGCAAGGCTTGGGGGGCTGACCCCTGGCCTCTGGCTAATCACTCGAGGACTTGGACCGAAACTTCTGGATGGAGGGGATGGGAGGCTGAGTGATTGACAGAGAGCCTGGGTGGGGGTTTGGGGATGATCTCATCCCGGGAGAGCGATAACACAGGTAAAAGGAGGGGGGTACAGTTTGGGATAAACCATTTGGGAAAAATATGAGGATACAAACCAAAATTACTTCAAAGTATTACAAAGTATAAAAATGCACTCCAGCAGGTTTGGGCAGCACCAAATAAAATGTAATAAAATGCTTTAAAAATAGAAAAATTAAAAATAAAAATAAATAAAATAACAAAAGTAATTAAAAATAAATAATAAAAAAAACCCAAACTGTGAAGTGCTGTTAAGTGCTGTACAAGTTCCATAAAATGTAGTGCCGTAATGCAAGACCCTCAAACACCAGCACAATCACCAGCTTAAATTGGTCTGGGCAGCACCAAATAAAATAAAATAAATAGCTTTAAAAATAGAAAAATTTTAAAAAAATTAAATAAAAAACAAAATTAAAAAAATAAATGCTTTAAAAATAGAAAAATGAGAACTAAAAAATAAAAAGAAAATTAAAAAAATAAAATGCTTTAAAAAGAGAAAAATTAAAAATAAAAATTAAATAAAAAATAAAATTTAAAAAATGCTTTAAAAATAGAAAAATTAAAAATAACAATTAAATAAAATTAAAATTAAATAAATAAAATAAATGCTTTAAAAATAGAAACATTAAAAATAAAAAATTATTACAAAACAAAATTACAAAAATATAATAAATGCTTTAAAAATAGAAAAATTAAATATAAAAATTAAATTAAAAATTAATAAAATTAAAAGGTTTAAAAATAGAAAAATTAAAAATAGAAATAAAAAATTAAATTAAAAAATAAAAAAAAGGTTTCAAAATATAAAATTAAAAATAAAAATTAAATAAAAAATAAAATTAAACAATAAAAAAGCTTTGAAAATAGAAAAATTAAAAATAAAAATTAAATGAAAAATAAAATTAGAAAAAATAAATGCTTTAAAAATAAAAAAAATTAAGAATAAAAATAAATAAAAAATAAAATTTAAAAATTCAAAAACTTTGAAAATAAAATGTTTAAAAAATAAAAATTAAATAAAAAACAAAATTAAAAAATAAATGCTTTAAAAATAGAAAAAATAAATATAAAGATTAGGAAAAAAACAAAATTAAAAAAAAATGCTTTAATAATAGAAAAATTAAAAATAGAAAAATAAATAAAAAACAAAATTAAAAAAATAAATGCTTTAAAAGAAGAAAACTGAAAAATAAAAAAATTAAGAATAAAAATAAATAAAAAATAAAATTTAAAAATTCAAAAACTTTGAAAATAGAAAATTTAAAAAATAAAAATTAAATAAAAAAAAAAAAAAATAAATGCTTTAAAAATAGAAAAATAAATATAAAAATTAGAAAAAAACAAAATTAAAAAATAAATGCTTTAATAATACAAAAATTAATAATAGAAAAATAAAAACAAAATTAAAAAAATAAATGCTTTAAAAATAGAAAACTTAAAAATAAAAAAATTAAAAATAAAATTAAAAAATAAAAAGCTTTAAAAATAGAAAAATTAAAAATATTCAATAAAAAACAAAATTAAAAAATATAATAAATGCTTTAAAAATAATAAAATTAAATATAAAAATTAAATAAAAATTAATAAAATAAAAAGCTTTGAAAATAGAAAAATTAAAAATAAAAACGAATTTAAAAAATTTTAAAAAGGCTTTAAAAATAGAAAAATTAAAAAATAATTAAAAAAAATTTACAAATAAAATAATGCTTTAAAAATAGAAAAATAAACAATCAATAAAAAACAAAATTAAAAAATATAATAAATGCTTTAAAAATAAAAAAATGAAATATAAAAATTAAATAAAAATTAAAAAAATAAAAAGCTTTAAAAATAGAAAAATTAAATATAAAAATAAAAAAAATTTAAAAAATAGTTTAAAAAGAGAAAAATAAAAAAAATTAAAAATAAAATTTAAAAAATAAAAACCTTTAATAATAGAAAAATTAAAAATAAATATAAATATTTAAAAAATAAAATAAATGCTTTAAAAATAAAAAAAAAATTTAAAAAATAAAAAGGTTTAAAAATAAAAATGAATAAAAAATAAAATTAAAAAAATACAAAGCTTCAAAAATAGAAAAATAAAAGTTAAAAAAAACCAAAATTAAAAAAATAAATGCTTTAAAAAAAGAAAAATTAAATTTAAAACTTAAATTTAAAAATATTTAAAAAATAAAAAGCTTTAAAAATAGGAAAATTAAAAATAAAACAAAAAAAAATTAATTAAAAAAAAAAAAAAGCTTTAAAAATAGAAAAATTTAAAAAACCCCCAAAATTAATAAAATAAAATTAATTAAAAATACATGAAAAACAAAATAAAACCTCTAAAGTGCTGTAAAGTGCCGTAAAATTTCCATAAAACGTCGTAAAAGGTGCCGTAAAGCGCGACTGACGTAAAACTGTCGTAAAAGGTGCCGTAAAGAGCGACTGTCGTAAAAGGTGCCGTAAAGCGCGACTGTCGTAAAAGGTGCCGTAAAGCGCGACTGTCGTAAAATTGCCGTAAAGCACGACTGTCGTAAAAGGTGCCGTAAAGCGCGACTGTCGTAAAACTGTCGTAAAAGGTGCCGTAAAGCGCGACTGTCGTAAAAGGTGCCGTAAAGCGCGACTGTCGTAAAATTGCCGTAAAGCACGACTGTCGTAAAAGGTGCCGTAAAGCGCGACTGTCGTAAAACTGTCGTTAAAGGTGCCGTAAAGCGCGACTGTCGTAAAAGGTGCCGTAAAGCGCGACTGTCGTAAAATTGCCGTAAAGCGCGACTGTCGTAAAACTGTCGTAAAAGGTGCCGTAAAGCGCGACTGTCGTAAAAGGTGCCGTAAAGCGCGAGTGTCGTAAAACTGTCGTAAAAGGTGCCGTAAAGCGCGACTGTCGTAAAACTGTCGTAAAGCGCGACTGTCGTAAAACTGTCGTAAAAAGGTGCCGTAAAGCGCGACTGTCGTAAAAGGTGCGTTTTTTCGACAGTCGCGCTTTACGACACTACCTTTTATGGAACTTTTAAAGTACTTTACAACACTTTACAGATTTTATTTTGTTTTTAAATTATTTTTAATTAATTCTATTTTTTAAATTTAATTTTTATTTTATATTTTTTAAATTTTTATTTAATATTTTTTTAATTTTTCGATCTTTAAAGCTTTTTTAAATCTTTTTTTTAGTTTTAATTTTTATATTTTAAAGCATTTATTTTATTTTTAAATTTTCCTTTTTATTTAATTTTTAGTTTTAATTTTTATATTTCTAAAGCATATTTTAAATTTTTTTATTTTTATTTTTTTCTTAATTTTTACTTTTGAGTTTTTGATTTTTAAAGCTTTTTTATTATTTTTTATTAAATTTTATTTTTGATTTATCTATTTTTAAATCTTTTTATTTTATTTTAAATTTTTTTTAATTTAATTTTTTTGTTTTATTTTTTTTAAAGCATTTATTTTTTTAAATTTATTTTTTATATTTTGGTTTTCATTTTTTATTTATAAACTATTTATTTTATATTTAAAATTTTATTTTTTATTTCATATTTAGTTTTGCTTTATCTATTTTTAAAGCATTTATTTTATTTTTTTAGTTTTTATTTAATATTTAGTTTTGCTTTTTTTATTTTTAAAGCATTTATTTTATTTTTTACTTTTTATTTAATTTTTATTTTTGATTTTTCTATTTTTAAAGCTTTTTATTTTATTTTTTAATTTTATTTTTTATTTAATTTTTTGTTTTAATTTTTTTATTTTTAAAGCATTTGTTTTATTTTTTAAATTTTATTTTTTATTTCATTTTTATTTTTTGCTTTTTCTATTTTTAAAGCTTTTTTTATTTTTTAATTTTATTTTTATTTAATTTTTTGTTTTAATTTTTTTATTTTTAAATAATTTATTTTTTTTTTTCATTTTATTTTTTATTTCATTTTTATTTTTTCTTTTTCTATTTTTAATACTTTTAAAAAAAAATTTATTATTTATTTAATTTTTTGGTTTTTTGTTATTTTTAAAGCATTTTTTTTATTTTTTATTTAATTTTTATTTTTGTTCTTTCTATTTTTAAAGCTTATTAAAATTTTTTTATTTAATTTTTTATTTCATTTTTAGTTTTACTTTTTTATTTTTGAACTATTTATTTTATTTTTCAGATATTATATTTTATTTCATTTTTATTTTTTGCTTTTTCTATTTTTAAAGCATTTATTTTTTTTTTTACTTTTATTTTTTATTTAATTTTTAGTTTTGATTTTTTTATTTTTAAAGCATTTTTTAATGTTTTTTTAATTTAATTTTTATTTTTGATCTTTCTATTTTTAAAGCTTTTTAATTTTTTTTTAATTTTCAGTTTTAATTTTTTTTATTTTTAAACATTTATTTTATTTTTAAATTTTATTTATTATTTCATTTTTAGTTTTAATTTTTTATTTTTGAACTATTTATTTTATATTTTAATTTCATTTTTATTTTTTGCTTTTTCTATTTTTAAAGCATTTATTTATTTTTTTAATTTTCTTTTTTATTTAATTTTTAGTTTTGAGTTTTTTATTTTTAAAACTTGTTTTAATTTTTTTTTTTAATTTTTATTTTTGATCTTTCTATTTTTAAAGCTTTTTTTTATTTTTTATTTAATTTTTTAAAATTTTTCTATTTTTAAAGCATTTGTTTTATTTTTTAAATTTTATTTTTTATTTCATTTTTATTTTTTGCTTTTTCTATTTTAAAAGCTTTTTTTATTTTTTAATTTTATTTTTATTTAATTTTTTGTTTTAATTTTTTTATTTTTAAATAATTTATTTTATTTTTTTATTTTATTTTTTATTTCATTTTTATTTTTTCTTTTTCTATTTTTAATGCTTTTTAAAAAAAAATTATTATTTATTTAATTTTTTGGTTTTTTGTTATTTTTAAAGCATTTGTTTTATTTTTTATTTAATTTTTATTTTTGATCTTTCTATTTTTAAAGCTTTTTAAAATTTTTTTTATTTAATTTTTTATTTCATTTTTAGTTTTACTTTTTTATTTTTGAACTATTTATTTTATTTTTCAAATATTATATTTTATTTCATTTTTATTTTTTGCTTTTTCTATTTTTAAAGCTTTTTTTTTTTTTTACTTTTATTTTTTATTTAATTTTTGGTTTTGATTTTTTTATTTTTAAAGCATTTTTTAATGTTTTTTTAATTTAATTTTTATTTTTGATCTTTCTATTTTTAAAGCTTTTAAAATTTTTTTTAATTTTCAGTTTTAATTTTTTTTATTTTTAAACATTTATTTTATTTTTAAATTTTATTTATTATTTCATTTTTAGTTTTAATTTTCTATTTTTGAACTATTTATTTTATTTTTTTAATTTCATTTTTATTTTTTGCTTTTTCTATTTTTAAAGCATTTCTTTTATTTTTTTAATTTTCTTTTTTATTTAATTTTTAGTTTTGAGTTTTTTATTTTTAAAACTTTTTAAAATTATTTTTTATTTAATTTTTATTTTTGATCTTTCTATTTTTAAAGCTTTTTTTAATTTTTTTTTTAATTTTTTTAAATTTTTCTATTTTTAAAGCTTTTTTTTATTTTTTAATTTTATTTTTTATTTCATTTTTATTTTTTGCTTTTTCTATTTTTAAAGCATTTATTTTATTTTTTTAATTTTCCTTTTTATTTAATTTTTAGTTTTGATTTTTTTATTTTTAAAACATTTTTTCGTTTTTTATTTTTTATTTAATTTTTAGTTTTAATTTTTTTATTTTTAAACATTTATTTTATTTAATTTTATTTTTTAATTTTATTTTTTATTTATTTTTAGTTTTGATTTATTTTTAAAGCATTTCTTTTATTTTTTTAACTTTATTTTTTATTTAATTTTTTAGTTTTGATTTTTTTATTTTTAAAGCATTTCTTTTATTTTTTTAATTTCATTTTTATTTCATTTTTAGTTTTAATTTTTGTATTTTTAAAGCATTTCTTTTATTTTTTAAATTTTTTTTAATTTTTAGTTTTAATTTTTCTGTTTTTAAAGCTTTTTATTTTTTAATTTTCTTTTTTTTTATTTTCCCATTTTTAAAGCATTTATTTTTTTATTTTATTTTATTTTTTATTTAATTTTTTATTT
Organism: Molothrus aeneus; assembly: GCF_037042795.1. Taxonomy (NCBI): domain Eukaryota; kingdom Metazoa; phylum Chordata; class Aves; order Passeriformes; family Icteridae; genus Molothrus; species Molothrus aeneus. Next base: position 146,470 of record NW_027098829.1, read on the forward strand.
TAATTTTTCTATTTTTAAAGCTTTTTTTTTTATTTTATTTGGTGCTGCCCAGACCAACTCAAGCTGGTGATTGTGGTGGTGTTTGAGGGTCTTGCAGTTACCCCGATTAATAGGTAGAGATGATGTTTGGAGGCCACAGTGTTACAGGTAGGGGTTCAACACTTTTTTAGGGTCTTTCAGGTGATTTTTCAGGGATTTTTAGGGATATTTTAGGGGTTTTTTTGCAGGAGTTTTTTAGGAATTCTCTGGAAATGTTTAGGATACCTTTAGGGCTTTTTCAGGGCTTTTAAAATAATTTTTAGGGTGTTTTAATGACTGTCTTACGGGGCGCCCCAGCCACCCAAGGCACCCCGTGCCGGCGCCGCGGCGCTCCAGCCCAGCCTCCCGTCAGCGCCGCCCGTGGTCGCTTCCCCTCTCCTGCCGCCGCCGCTGCATGGCGGGCCGAGCCGCGCCTTCCCCACCGCACCCTCCCGCTTCAGAGCTGCTGGATGGCGCGGCTCCGCCGCCTCCTGCAACCACGGGCGTCCCGGCGTTCCCTTCCACGGCCGGAGCCGCAGCCCCGTTCCCGCAGCTCCGCCGCCTCCCGCATGCCCCGTCCTGCCCGCCGTCATGATGACTGCCCGCGCCGCCGTAGTGACGGAACCCACGCATGCGCAGTTGCTACAACCCCAGCACCAGCGATATCACTCCACGCCGACTCATCGAACCGCAGTGCTGCTTCCGGGATCAGCCGCACGCATGCGCAGTTCTATCTCCACAGCCCCGCCGCCACCCCCCACTGCGTTTGCCGCAGCTTTGGTACAGCCCGGTCCCGGTTCCGAGTCGCTGCGTGCCACTGTCCGGCCACAGCCGGAATCGTTGTGCCCTGTCACGCCACTTCTGCCGCCACTGCATCTGTACACGGCACCACAGCAGGCGAAAACTGCAGCGCCTTGCACGTATCCTTCCGCGTCTCTCCTTCTGCCGGCACCGAGAGATCCCTCCGCAGTGCAGCGCGTAACAGTGCACAACCGATACCTGGTGTGCCTCCGCGTTTTCGCCTTCCACACTCCTAGCACCCAGTGGGACTACTTTGTGTCACGATTCGTCTGCACAGCCACATCCATGCACACAAACCGTGCGGCGAGGAGGAGGAGGAGGAGGTTGGAATATGACAGCTGCTTTAATAAATACAGGACAGACAGAGAATTATTTTGCCCCTGCAAATGCCAGCTCTTTGATCCCAACACAAAAGAATTTTGAAAAAGAACTGTTCCCAAATAGCTCCAGAGTCCCCTCAGTGTTTGGGACAGATTTCTCGACCCACAAATAGACAGTAAACTCTGAAAATTTGCCAGCATTAATGCCAAAATTAGAAAACTCACAAAAATCTTTTGATAATTTTCACCTAACAGACTGGTGTGAAAAACATCAATCACTTGCTTTTAAAATTTTTGAAAGTTTAATAGTAATAAAATGGTTATAAAAATAGTCATACAATTAGAGTAATAATAATTTGGACAATTTGAATTAGGACAATATGAGACAACAAAAACAAAGAGTTACGGACGTCCGGGTACCTTTTTCTGGGCAGCACGAGCCCGGAAAAGGACCCCCGTTAACAAAGGATTAACCCTTAAAAGCAATAGCCTGTTGCATAGTCATACACTTCGTACATGGTGCATAAATTCCATTCAAACACAGGATTCTGTCTGCTCATCATCCACTTCTTCCTTCTAATCCTAACAGCGCTTTGGAGGCAGGAAGAAGTTTGTTTCTTCTGATAAGAGGGCAATAAATTCTTTTTCTCTGAAAGATCCAGGTGCCCTGTGGCCGCTATCTCACTGCAAGTCCTTTCTTTAAAAAAAGTATCTTACATAGCATCGTTTCTCTTTTAACAGTTTTTGTAACCTATAACTATATTTAACACACTACTTAAGAGAATTAATACAGCATTACTTTCTAACACAACACATATAATATTCATTTTAATATTTCAAAAAAGCCAATCATAAAATACCTGCATTTTTCACAATCCCCACTCTTATTCTTTGTAAATCCTTTGGCTTGAGCAATATTTCTTGTCTACTTGCATCTTCTGGACTATGCGGGCAAAATAAAACAGGGGATTACACAAGGAAGAAATATAAAAATAGTTGCAACACATAAAATGAAAGATCTTAATTTCTTCTAATACATTACCCTACCAGCTAGGTTTTAACATTGTTTTCTAATTTTTGGACCGGTACCTGGGTTATTATATGCATATATATTTTTTTCTTCTTTGATTTCTTTTGCTTTTTCTAGAATCACTTTTCTGTGCTCATGAATTTTCAACAATTTGATATATTAAACTTTCCACAAACACCCCCTTCTTTGGCCAATAAATAGTGTAAAGCCAACCTATTCTGATACACTACAGTTTTTGTTTGGCTTAGCTGACTTGATATTAACTCCAATGCCTGGGCAGCTCCATTTGCTATCATTTCCATAACTGCTTGGAGTCTTGTAATATGACTCAATAGATTATTTGGGGTCAATACAGATTCAATTGCTGTGCTGGTTTTACCTTTTCCTTTATTATTTGTTTTTTTTACCAAATCTTCTTGAACCATATCTTCAAGATTAAATGTAAAACAAATCCATCTCTCTCCTTTTAAACATTCAATTCCAAATCTATTACCACATTTTCCTAAGTTTCTTGTAATCCAATAATTTATTCCGTTTTGCCTACAGGTTCTTAATTTGGATGGGTTATAACAGTGGCTGTTGACATAGGTATGTGTAATAAAAGAGGAACTTTGGTTTCTTTCCACGTGATGCCTTCTGCAGCATTTGTGACACAATCTTGCTGGTATCCCGAAAGGGAAAAGAGAACAAATGAGTGCCAGAAACAGGAATAACAGAGGTCCAGTATGCCTTATACTCCCACCTCCCAGGCCTGTGAGGTTGCAACCCACAGCAGGTGTATTTGATCTTCTCGGTGGCGAAATACAGAGGCCAATCTGCACTTGCCCTCTATTTCCTTGTCACTTTCTCTTAACTAATTTCCAGGCAAATTGGTTTGGACACCCTTTAACTGTGGTCTCTTACCGTTCTTCAGGTATCTCTCATTCACCAGGCACTAATAATTCCCATCCACAAAGCTAAGTTATTACTTTAACACTTTTTGCAATAAGAGCATAAATGTTGTGAACTTCAATACTAATTATTCTCACAATTCAAGCATTTACTTATAACCCAGCTAGCATGTCCAGTATTGGAATGAATCAAATAAAGTTTACTGATGGAAATGGTAATTCCCCTTCTCCCCTGTACAATTCTCAGGCTAAGGTCAGAACACAAAAACAGGCTTGATCCTTCTATCTGGAGTATTCCTCCCCTAAGGAGATGTTTTATTCAGGCATGACCAGAATAAAACCAGGCAGGGCTTGAAACCAGTGGTATAAGCGTCATCTTAACTCTTAATTCAGTGTTGTTCTTTGTACATTTTTTGGATCATTTGGCTTTTGCCAAACTATTACCACTCAGTCCCCATTGGAAAGTCAGTTCGGTATCACCCGGTTTAAATGCGACAGTCCATTCCTCAGGTTTCTTCACAAGTCCTTTGATTCTGCTGGCATGAATTCACCCTCTTTCTGTGATTCTGATTGTTTCTTCAGTAGTACCTGGATAGGACTTCTTAATAGCATAGTAATAAAAGTAAGATAATACTGCATTAACTTTTACCATTCACTTTTCTTCCAAACTTTCTGGGTTTAGCTAAAAGCTTTTTCCACAGCAGCCTCTTCTTCTTCTATCCAGCTGTGCTAATAGCTGCAGAGGCAAATTCTTCTTTCTGTGAGTTACAGTTAGTTAAATCAGAAAAGCTAGACCAATTTTAACACGAGATGTATCACATCTATTGCTTTTTACTTTTTGGGCAGCATTTAATTGTTTTAGCCTTACAAACCCATTCGTCAGGAAAAAAAAAACAAAAACCAAAAAACTTCTTTTTAACAGCAAACAAAACACACAAAAGAAAAGACCAAAAACCTTCTTACTTAAGAAAAACAACCCACTTTGTGAGGTTTGGAGAGTCAGCAATCTCTGCTTTGATTTTATCTTTTAGTGCTAGCCCCCCTCCCGCTCTTTTCACGGCCTTGCTGTCAATGCCGTGCTGCCACTTCGCTGCAGGGCCGGAGCAGGGGAGAGCAGCCAGGGGCATGGGGACCCTGGGGGCAGCCTTGGGTCCCTTTTGCCCTCTCTCTCTCTCTTCTCTCTCTCTTCCTCTTTCCTTCTCTCTCTCGGCCTACTTACCAGAGCCGACGCTGCCATCCTCGACTCAGGACCCCGGCAGCCTGGGAGCCCCCCCGGCAGTTCCGCCACGGAGCCAGCCCGCTCCTGCCCGGCAAACCCGTGTGTCCTCTGCTGCCAGCACCGCCACCGGGTCACCTCCATGGATCGGTGCCTGCTGCAGCCTCCGAGACCCCGCCACTCGTAGGGAGCGGTCAGACACCTCCCAACCTTGACAACCCCAAACCTGGCGTCCCCAGGTGCTCCTGACATTCTTTTCCTTTCTCTAGTCAACTTCTCCTCCTTTCCCTTCAAGGAGGGCCCGTTCTGCTAAACCCTTTCTGGACCTCAGTTCGGCATTGAATAACCTCCTAACAACCGTGTGTTAAGACACTTCCCTGCCTTTCATGCAAAAACCCCGCATTCACACTTCTGCTCTCTTCTAGCACCAAGATGTCATCACTTCACATTCTAACATCTCAGAGTTTGCTAACCACCTCCCTACCTCAACTTCTCTCTTTCTTCTCTTCTTACCTGTTGTTTTTGATTCAACACACCTCAGATGGTATGAACTGAACCTAACTAAATTACTTCCAAAAGTAAGCTTACAACTTTCTTTTACTAGGATTGCAGTAGCTGTTAAATACCTACTGGCTAGCTGTGGCTTACTGAGTCTAACATCTTTGATATATAAGCTACTAGATATTTTTTTACTCTTCCTTAGTCTTGAATTAAAATTTTATGAGCTACTCCATTTTCTGTATTTATGTATAAATGATAAAGGATTTTTCGAACAAAGGTAAGCTTAAAGCTGGTAGTTAGGCTAGTTTTAACTTAACTCTTTTAATTAAACAATATCTTCTTTGGTCTGTTTTATATCATCTCCTTCTGTCAGTTTTTTCATAGACAAATTTTGCTACTTGTGCGTACCCCTCAATCTATAATCTATAATATTTCAATAATCTAGGTAATTTTCTGATCTCTCTCTTTGAAGAGGGAGGGAGAAGGAATAAAATTCTTGCAAATTTCTCATGGTTGGGTTTCCAGCTACTTTTATTTATTAAGTGTCTAAGATATTTTACCACTGGGTAGTGAGTCTGAGTTCTTTTATTAACCTCCCTTAAATCCTGTACTAGTCTATAACTCCCATCAGACTTTACTGGGGGCATAGGGATATTATGAGGAGACATACAAGGTTCTAATGCCCCATCCTTTATTAGTCCTTCTATTACCGGCTTCGAACCTTCCCGTCCTTCTAAAGATCCAGGATACTGACGTACACGTACGGGACAATCTTCTCTCTCAGTTGTAACCCTTATGGGGTCGATATTTAATCTTCCCCTATTTCCTTCCCCACTTCAAACCTTTTTGTTGTTTTTTTTTTCTTCATCCTCTCTTAAATAATTTTAAAACTCTAGCTGTCATTTTCCCATTTTCTGATAAAACTCCTATTCTTAATTGCACTTGTAAGACTCTTCCCAATAAATTGCTACCTGCCCCTGGGACCAATAAGACATCTCCCATCCAAATTCTAGTTTCGTCCCTCAATTACTACATCTTTAATGACGAGAAATGTAAAACTTTCCCTCTTTGCCCCTGTTACTTTCACTATATGTTTGCTCACACTATAACTTTTTGGAATATTTAACAGGCAGGTTCTGTCTGGCCCTGTGTCTATTAGAAATTCTAATTCTTCTTCTTGGGGACCCACTTTTAAAGTTATCACAGGCTCCAGATGGTATTTGTTCCCCCCAGAAAATTAGAGCTTATGACCTCCCTATTCCTCCTATGTGCCCATCTCTTTAAAGATTTTCAGATCTTCCGCTTACTTAGGACCATTTTCCTATTTCTTTTAAGTTTGTTTATCTATTTAGCTGAAGTTTCTTCTTTCCCCTCTAAAAGCTGTCCCTTAAAAACCTTTTTTTTTTCCCTGCATTTCGCCTTTGACATGCTGTCGCATTTATTCCTTTGATTATGTAATTACAATAATTATTCATGTGTTTACTCCCCTCCTCGTTATTTTTACCCCACTCAGGAGGTACAGTTGGCATTTTGTCTTCTCTGGGGGTCACCGTAGATTATCTTTTTTCCTAAGCTTTTATTTCAGCTGCTCTGATTAATTGCCTTTCTTCCTGAGAAAAATATTATTTTCATTACAGACCACATCTCTCTTCTGAAGTATAAATGTTGGGACCTAAAAATTGGTCTAATTCTTCAGCTATGCCTATGGGATCCTCCAAGTATCCCTGTTATTTATTTCTTAAAATTTCTGACCTCAGACGAAGTCAAAGGAGCATTTACAAACCCTGGTCTGCCCCCTCCTATGGGAACCTCTTTTAATGGAAATAGACCAATCCCTTTATCCCATTATTTTTGGATTTTTATCTTGTATAGCTTTTCTCCCGTATTTTTAGGAAGAATCAGGAGAGGGCTTTCTTTTACCTGAACTTTTAGTGTTTCGATAAGGTGATTCCTTTAGAGAGTTCCGCTGAGCAGCCGGAGCTGTGGTTACCAAGGGAACGGAGCTCAGGGCAGGACGGGGGAACTCGGCACAGCTCAGGGTCTGGGTCCTCCAAAGGCGGGGTCTGCAGGGGGAATCAGCCGAGGGGCTCGGCACAGCTCAGAGTCTGGGTCCTCCAAAGGCGGGGTCTGCAGGGGGAATCACCCGAGTGGATCGGCACAGCTCAGAGTCTGGGAGCTCCAAAGGCGGGGTCTGCAGCCGGGATCGCCCGAGGGGCTCGGCACAGCTCAGGGTCTCGGTCCTGCAAAGGCGGGGTCTGCAGGGGGAATCACCCGAGTGGATCGGCACAGCTCAGGGTCTGGGAGCTCCAAAGGCGGGGTCTGCAGCCGGGATCGCCCGAGGGGCTCGGCACAGCTCAGGGTCTCGGTCCTGCAAAGGCGGGGTCTGCAGCTGGGATCGCCCAAGGGGCTCGGCACAGCTCAGAGTCTGGGTCCTCCAAAGGCGGGGTCTGCAGCCGGGATCGCCCGAGGGGATCGGCACCGCTCAGGGTCTGGAAGCTCCAAAGGCGGGGTCTGCAGGGAGAATCACCCGAGGGGCTCGGCACAGCTCAGGGTCTTGGTCCTCCAATGGCGCGGTCTGCAGCTGGGATCGCCTGAGGGGCTCAGCACAGCTCCGGGTCTGGGTGATCCAATGGCGCGATCTGCAGCCAGGATCGCCTGAAGGGATCGGCACAGCTCAGGGTCTCGGTCCTCCAAAGGCGGGGTCTGCAGGGAGAATTTCCCGAGGGGCTCGGCACAGCTCAGGGTCTGGATGCTCCAAAGATTAGGTCTGCAGGGGGAATCAGCCGAGGGGCTTGGCACAGCTCAGGGTCTCAGTCCTCGAAAGGCGGGTTCTGCAGCCGGGATCGCCCAAGGGGCTCAGCACAGCTCAGAGTCTCGGACCTCCAAAGGCAGTGTCTGCAGGGGGAATCACCTGAGGGGCTGGGCACAGCTCAGGGTCTGGATGCTCCAAAGGCGGGGTCTGCAGCCAGGATTGCCCGAGGGGCTCGGCACAGCTCAGGGTCTGGGTGCTCCAAAGGCGGGGTCTGCAGCCGGGAAATCACCCGAGGGGCTCGGTACAGCTCCAGGTCTGAGTGCTCCAAAGGTGGGGTCTGCAGCCGGGATCGCCCGAGGGGCTCGGCACAGTTCAGGGTCTGAGTGCTCCAAAGGCGGGGTCTGCAGCAGGGATCGCCCGAGGGGATCGGCACAGCTCAGGGACTCGGTCCTCCAAAGGCAGTGTCTGCAGGGGGAATCACCGGAGGGGATCGGCACAGCTCAGGGTCTGGGAGCTCCAAAGGCGGGGTCTGCAGGGGGAATCGCCCAAGGGGCTGGGCACAGCTCAGGGTCTCGGTCCTCCAAAGGCGGGGTCTGTAGGGGGAATCAGCCGAGGGGCTCGGCACAGCTCAGGGTCTGGATCCTCCAAAGGCGGGGTCTGCAGGGGGAACCACCCGAGGGGATCGGCACAGCTCAGGGTCTGGATGCTCCAAAGGCGGGGTCTGCAGCCGGGATCGTCCGAGGGGCTCGGCACAGCTCAGGGACTCGGTCCTCCAAAGGCGGGGTCTGCAGCCGGGACCGCCCCAGGGGCTTTTCCGGTGCAGACCGAGCTGCAGCGTGGATCGGCCCCACGTGGCTCACGGCGGCTGATCCGGCAGAGACAAAGCCGGGACTGACCCCGGCTGCAGCGGCGGGAGCCGAGCAGAGTCAGGGCAGCCGGGGACGGGACAGACGGGACCCCCCCTCGGTGCGGTCAGCGCGGTAAGCACGGTGCACACGGCAGGACGGACCCCCCGCCCCTTCCGCCGGCACGGCCAGCGGAGCGGCCGCGGGCCAGGCGGCCGGGACCGGGACAGACGGACCGGGACAGACGGACCGGGACAGACGGACCGGGCCAGACGGACCGGGCCAGACGGACCGGGACAGACGGACCGGGACAGACGGCCTGTGCCGGAGCCAGCACAGGGGCTGGGGCAGCCGCGAACGAGTGGGGGAACAAATGGGAATGGATGAGGTAATATTTCTATCAGCAAAATTGAAATGAAAGCGAGCTTTGAGCTCCCTCAGTTACTGAACAACAGGAAAACAATGGTGTGGCCAGCTGAAGGTAATCCCCTTTGATGAAACAGCACCCTCTGCCTGCAGACAGCTCCAAGGGGCCGAGCAGACCCTACCAGCTTGGCAGAAGGGGTCCAAAGAGGAGCTTTTAGGGTTTAAAATGTAACACAGTATGGTAATGTAGTGATTCTTATAGGCCGTATGGAAATACTATAGGATTTGTGTATTGTACTAGATTGGTTAGTGAGAAGTAGACTATTCAACACAGAAGATGATTTTTTGTATTGTAATGGGAACTTCACTCTCTTGACCTTTTACTCGCTTACCCCTTTTTACTCTCTTATGCTTTTGCTCTCTTACCTTTTTATGCTCTTACCCTCTCATCCTGTCAACCCCTCTCTTCTCTCAGGCCTGCTCTGAGCTGTGGCTGGCAGCTCCCAGCAGGCCCCTGCCCCCGGGCCCTTTGCAATAAACCCCAAGTTCCACGACCCGGCTTCAGAGATCTCTCGTCTCCGTCCGTCCCGACCGTGCTACCCCGTGATGCTCCTACAGCTAGAAACTCACTCACTAGCAAGGAAAAATCCTTCCAAAGTATTTTTTTCTATTTTTATCCTCCGAGTGTCCAACTTCTTTTGCTAAATTTCTACAGATTGGAGTTCAAATTACCATTTCTGACCAGTGCAGAGACAAATGATGAAACATTCCTGAGTTATTCTTACTCTTCAACTTATACAAGTAGCCACCACTCAATTTGCATGATCTAACCAAAGTAGACATTTCACAGAAAAGCACTTTCTATAGCAATATTGAAAAACCATAGATTGAGGTAAAACCATCAAGTTTCTGCCCTCAGTGGAGCAAAGTCACATGTTGTTTGAAGAGCATCCCACTGAATTTTCTAAAGATGTGTGAATGTGTCATCTGGACCCCAGGAGATAAAGCAGGGTTAAAACACTGAGCAAAACTGCAGTTAACAAACACAAGGTTCATCAACCTTGCAATAGAAGCTTGCAGAAACCTTTCAAGGCTCATCCAATAAAGCCCCGTGGCACTTTGTTCTTCCCCCTCCTCCAAATCTCCATCCGTCCGAGCCAGCATCAGCACGAAATTTTGCACGGAAGCTTACCAGATAAAATAGCTATATCATCTGCCATTAGTTTTAGAGAGTTATTCAAAAATAGATTAAAAATTATTTTATCTATTATTTTTTAGCTGTGTCCTAAGTTAGCGATGGGCCGAGTCTTGTGTTTTTGTCTCACAGAAAGGTGGTTCACATGTCCTTTAATATCATTGTGCAACTATTTCCCATCTGCATTCTGCCTTATCAGAAGGCTAATTAATTGTTTTATCATACTATATTACATTACATCTAAACCGAACCTGCCAAGTACTCAACCCCACACACACCGCACACAACTCATGACTGTCACCCAACAGTCCCGACACACACACACACACTTGGCCCTGACAGGCCAAGGAAACAAAACACCATCACTTTGGGTGAACAATCTCCACGCTGCATTCTACTTCGGCACAAACACAGGCACAGTAAATGAGATAAGAATTGATTTTACTTCCTCTGAGGTTCAGAGAATGTGAATCCCAGAAATATTCTTGGGAAGAATTGTGCCTTGCTTTTCTCTGTGAAGAGAAATGCGGTGACAGGTGCACCCTCGCCTCCAGGGCAAAGAATCATGGAATGGTTTGGGTGGGAAGGGACCTTGAGGTTTATCTTTGATTTATCCAACACTTCAACAGGCAAGAGGGGGCTCATCTGCTTCACAGCTGCTTGCTTTTCTCACACCTTTCACAAGCAAAGCCTGAAGCAAACCCTCCCGAGTTGCCCTATCGACCAGGGGACCCCTCAGCACTCAGTGACACTGCCAGCAAAACCTCAAACTTTTACTCACACAGGGACAAGGCCGTGCACTCGGTTGTAACCCAGATTCTCTTTTTCCAACAGTAGCCTCGAACTTGTTCTCTCTGCAGGCCTTTTTGCAAGCACACCAATTAACAGACTACACAAGTTTCACCAGCAGACTTCAGCTAAATCCAAAATTGGTTTCTACCCCAAGTAAAATTTCCAACCCCCTGTCTCACCTGCGATGTTTGGAATTTTAGGAGGCGGCAGCCCACTCGAGATCAAAGGTCCTGGGCAGGGTGCAGGCCCACGGATACAAATGCCATCCCTTTTCCAAGGGAAACAAAACTCATCACCCCAGTTTCCTTACATCAGTTTGCCGAAGACGTTCGGCACTCCCAGGTCACTCAGAGTTCTCGTTGGCTGCAGACTCGGTCTTGGAGTTACGGAGTTACGCCTCCTGCTAACACTCACCTCCCCACCTCAGCCCCCTGCTGCTGCGTCCCCTTCTCCGCCCCTAACCCTACTCTATTTTCCAGCCCGTCCTTGCTCCATCCCTCACTCCGCCCTTAACCCGTCCCAGCACACTTCCCGCTCCATCCGTTACTTCACCCACCGCCCACCCGTGAGTCCCCTCCAGCAGCACGCGGGAGCCCGAACCCTCGGAGGGCGGCGCAGCTCTCGCAGCAGGACAACACCCAAGCGAGACAGGCAAGGACAACGTCTGTGGGCTGCAGGGTGTCACAAGGGGCTGCGGGCTGAGGGGAGGGGGCTGGAGGGTGACACAGAGGATGGGGGGAGCTGAGAGGCAGAAGGGGGCGTTAGGAGCAACTGGAGGGCTCCAGGGTGGCACAGAGATGCTGGGAGTGGGGAACTTGAGGGTGACAAGAAAAGGGTGAGGGGGAGCAGATGCCTTGAGGGGCAAAGTGGGGGCTGCTTGAGGGTGACAGGTGAACCAGCGCTCACACCACCCCTAACCTTACCCTAAAAACCACCCCTAACCAGGCGGAGAGTGCACGGTGGAGGCCAGGGGGCCAAGGGACAATGTCAGAGGTCTCGGAGTGGCACGCAGACATTGCGGGCTGAGGGGCAAGGAGGGGGAGGCTTGACAGATGGAGAGCTCACACCGAGGGTTAGGGGTACAAAGGACACAGGGTACCCGGTAGGGCTAGGGTACAGGTGCAGCAGCCCTCAACCCAACCCCAAGGTCACCCTAAAGAGCACCCCTAGGACCCCAGTTTTCCCCAACAGCAGCACAAGGCAATAACCCCAATGCTGGGACAGCCCCAGAAGTCTCCCAGCAGCTGCAGGCAGCAACCCTAATAAAAAGGTAGCAATGATGTTTGTGGTCTAGAGAGTGACAGGTAGGATTTGGGGGCTGAGCAGTTTTTTAGGGTTTTTTTTAGGGTTTTTCTCACGGCTTTCAAAGGATATTTTAGGGCTTTTTTGGAGGAGTTTTCCAGGAAATTTCTGGGAACATTTAGGATACTTTTAGGGCTTTTTCAGGGCTTTTAAAAGATTTTGTTAGGGTATTTTAAGGGCTTTCTCAGTACTTTTAAGAATTGTTTGGGGGGGGATTTGTGTGTTCTTGGGGGTTTTTTTAGGACTATTGAGGGTATGTGGAGGACTTTTTAGGGCTTGGGTATTTTTAGGGTTTTTGAGGGAATTTTTAGGCTTTTTTAGGGTCTTATCAGGGCATTTTAAGGATTTTTGGGGTACTTTTAGAGCTCTTTTTGGACTATTTAGGGTATATTTAGGGTTTTCTAAAGGTTCTTTGGAAGAGGGAGAGGGGACAGCGGGCGACACACCGAGATGCTGAGGGTGGCAGGGGCAGCTGTAGGGTGACACAGAGAAGCTGGGGGCTGAGGGGCAAAGGAGAGGGGTCAAGGGTGACACACAGGAGCTGAGGGCTGGGGGGCCGAGGGACCGGTTGAGGGGTAAAGGGAGAGGGCTTGAGGGCTGGACAGTCCAGTGGAGATCAGGGGTGCAGGGTACAACTGTACCACCCCTCACCCCAGCCCTAACCTCAGCCTAAGCAGCCCCCCTAAAAACAGCCTTTTCCCCCAACAGCAGCACAACGCAGCAACCCTAACAGCGAGACCAGACAGCAACCCTCACACAGCAGCACAATGACAGAACCCTCAGAGGACAACAGACCCACTGCAGTAAGGTAGGGATGACATCTGTGGGCTAGACAGCAAGAGGTAGAGCTCGGAGACTGAGCATGTCTTTGTGAGGCTTTTTTTCCAGGACTTTTAAAGGTATTTAGGGGATTTTGGAAGGGACTTTTCTGGGACTACTTAGGGTATTGTTGGGGCGTTTTCAAAGCCATTTTATGAGTCTTTAGCATATTTTGAAGATTACGGTCAGGGTCACAGGAAACACCCTCTGAAAAGGCAGAGTTTTAGGACTGCAGTGGAATGCTTGAGCAAGGGGCCAGCGGTGGCACAGCGGGTCGGGTCCCACGCGTCCAGTGCGAAGGTTGTAAGTTTTAGACCCAGCTAAGTTGTTGCGGTTAGGGTTAGATGCTGTCAGCTTTGGTCTGGGAGAACTTCCGCACAGAAAAACTCACCCCCCGCGTCTCCCGACGCCAGTTCGCAGGAGGTGCTTGGCACTGCCAGGGCAGCCCGAGCTCTCGGCGGGGGCAGCTTTGCTCCCGGAGAAATCCTGCGCCGGCCCTCTTCCCCGTAAAGCCAAACTCACCCCCGCTGCGCGTCGACGTCCGTTCGCAGGAGGCACGCGGCGCTCCAAGGGCGGCAAGAGTTCTCGGCGTCGGCAGCCGCGGTCCGTGAGAAATCGTTCTCTGCGGTTTTGGAGGAGGTTTTGGCCACGGGCACACAAAGAGGAAAGGTTAATTTCCTTAGAAAGGGAAGTCTGGCAGCCCATGGTTTAAGGGGCAGATGAAGGGCTGTGCAGGGGAAGGAACTCCTCACAGGACCTTTCTTCACCTCAAGCCCACTCCAAGGTCTAGCAGCCCCCCGTGTGCCCAGCTGCTTTCAGAGGGTTACCCAGGCACACCCGCACAGGGAGCTGCTAGTCCAGAGGGGCTAACAGGGGCATCCCAAGGGTCCCTCCAGGAACTACGGTCGGAGCATCCAGCACGGACTAGGGAGCAGCCGGACCCACCCGGGCACGGAGCAACACTTTGAGAAAACGCCAAGGGAAGAGCCCTTTTGCCAAGGGGCAGCATCTGAGCGGGCCAGGCAGCACGTGGGGTTCCAGGAGAGAGCTTTCAACTTTCCCCTTTTACTGTGCCAGTCCCTCCCCAGGGCCCCCAGACCCTCCACAGCACTCCCAGAAAGGAGAGGGGTTATTAGGAGAAAAAGGGTTTAGGAAAAAGGGAAAAAGCATCCTTTTCCTTTATTTTTTGTGTTCAAACTGGGAGGGACTCTGCTTCCCCTGCAATTTTAATGGTCTCAGTTGAAAGAATCCCTGCCTTTTCTCTGCTGTTCGGGGTGTTAATTGACAGGGAGTCCTCATTTTCTATTATTTTCCAGTTTAAGTAGAAGGGGAAAATCTTGACAATGTTTCTTATGGGTTTGAATTAAGGGTAGCTGCCCCCGTTTTGTTGTCCTGAGGCCTAAATTGAGGGAGAAGCCCAGCTGTACCCTCCATCTTAAGAATTTGAATCCCTCTTTTTCCATCACCGGAGAGATTTAAAGTGAGGAAAACTGCTCTTTTCCCAGTACTTAAGGAGAATAAATTAAAGGGCAGAAGCTATTTATTTGCTATTGTATTAGTTTCAGTAGAGGTAGCTGCCCCATTTCCTCTGTTTAAGGGATTCACTGGAAGGAAGCTCTGCTTTTTTCAGCATTTTAAGAGTTTAAAAATACATTTCAAGGCCCTTCTTTCTGTGCCATAGGACCAAGTATCTCAGAGCAGGGTAAGCCAGGCATGCACTTAACCCTTACACTGCCTGGGAAGCATTTATTTTTCTTATTTTTACTTATAATGTAGATAGGCCTAATTAGAGGTCCCAAGGAGACTTAGACTATTCATATCATAAGCATTCTCCACCACTGGACTTAGTCACACGTGAAGTACTACTTAGTAGCCACTAAGGAATAATTATGCAAGTTAACAGCAAATTAGCCAGTTTATCTAGTTATGCTGCCTAAACAGAAAATTTTATTTCTTACCAGTTTTCTGCCCTCTTACTCCAAGTAGTTGTTGCAAAAAAGAAAGTGCTGTTATTTTTCTGAAGAATTGTCTTCTATAACAAGCCCTTTGCTTCCCTGGAAGTTGAGTCAGAGGAGCCAAACAGCCTCAGCTGCTCTGAGGGCTTTTATACCCGGTGGGATTCACCCCCTCCCTTTTCCCGGGTGCCATGGGAACGAGAGGCGGGCACCATCAGGGGTATATTAACCCCAGCCTTTGCTCAGGGCCTTCATTCCCCCTCTGGGAGGTGCTGGGATAAGAGCTCTCCTCTCATTTCAGGTAAGAGGCTCTTTCAGCTTATCTCAGCTTGTTTTCAGCAGGTGTTTCTGGGCATCTAAAGCAACAGAGGCTTTGAAGATACTGTGAAGAAAACAGCCTGGAATACAGCAAGTATTTAAGTTCACAATTTTGGGTTTTGTGTTTAGGGGTGGTAAAGTGCATTTGTAATTTCTGGTTTTGTTCTTATTTTGCTTTGTATTTTTTTTAGGAGGAGCGCAGCTTCCAGAGACTCCAGGTTGTGTCAGCTACAACACTTTTTTCAGCAGATTCATCATGTCACAAGAGGGATCTGCCCAGTGTCCAAGATGGTGTTTGAGAATGAGGCTTCAGGTGAGTTGAGGATTGTGACTAGGAGAGGGAGGGTGAGCAGGTATCCGGTTAGGAGTTATTGTTGGGGGGGTGATTTTGAAGGCAGTAGGGTGAGAAAGGGTGTTTATTTGAGCCCCCCACCCCAGGCCTTTTAGAAGCCGAGCAGAGGCATTCACACATCTTACAGCACACAAGGTCATCCACTGCACTCACAGGAATGCCATTTAACTTTGCTTTTCTCTAACCCAGGTGCCACTGATAATAAAGGTCACACCCTTGGAATCAGGATGAAGCTGGAGCCTGAAGGAGCCAGGCACACTCAGGAGAGGGCAAGTAGCTGACTCGCTGGGATTTGGCCCACATAACTCTGTACTCATACATTGGTTTTGTTTTTCTTTATTGTAGCTGACCGAGAGGCTAACAGGCGATCACGGGGCCCTCTGAGGCAGACTCATTTCAGGCGCAACGTGGATCCACGTCACCGATCATCCAAAAGATAAGTCTGGGCCACGGCCTGGAGATGGGACAATGGGAGAACAGCGGGTTGGGAGTTCCTGGGACAGATTTAAAGATTAGCAGAGGGAAAAGCAATCTCCTCCAAGGGGCCTCTTAGGACAGCTAAAGGGAGAGGCTCTGATTTTGATGGCAGCTTTCAGGCGGGCAGCGCAGAACAGTTCCGGTCCACGTCGTGTTGTCCGGTGTACCGTGTTACCTAGTGTGTCTTTGGGGTCCCTTTTGCCTTTTCCCCTCGAGACCCTCACCACAAGCATAATGTGTTGAGTTTGTTGTCCCCCTGTTTGTCACGTTCTGTGTCACGGGTGTCCGCACATATTTGTGCCGGAGCCGCTCTGCCCTGCCGCATAGCCTGCTGCAAGAGGACAAGTCCCAGGGACTTGCAGTTTGTGGGGCGTTGCCAGACTCTAGATGATATTCCTAGATAGACAGAAGATGTTTGGAGCTGTGAAGTCATCCCGCAGGCCTTTGAATTTTGTCCTCGCTTTCTTTCAGATGCAGAAGGATAAAATCCAGGGCAAAATCCATCCACCCATCCCGAGTGAGGAGGTTCCCCCGAGCAGGTCAGTCACTGTTTGTCTCTGCAGGGAGAGTGTAAAGTGTGACTCTGTTACAGCTCTGTTCTTTTTCTTTTTAGGAGGTAAAGCTGGATATCAGCAGTCAAAGTGAGGTGGGCAATGTGAGCATTGAGTAGCGTCCAGAAGCAGTTGTTATTGCTCCAGTCTCACTTTCCGGTGCAACTCTAAGCATCCGTTCCTGTGTTTTCATCAGCCTCGGAGCGCGGCCGAAGGGTGCGGCCCCAGGAGCCGGGCATTCTTAGGAGAACGGTGAGTGGCAGAATTGTTGGGTTTTGGCCAGTGTGCTGCAGAGATCATGCACTGATATTTGCATTTCTTTCATGTAGCTGACTAAGAAACAACAGGGAGTTGTTGAACAACAGTGCCAGCAGGAACTTCCCAGATGTTGAGGCTGCCTTCTTTTGCACCTGAGACGGACCTGCATCCCCAGATGTCTGAGAGATAAGTAGAGGGCTACAACCCACAGAGGGGATGCAAGCGGGGTGCAGGGTAGGGACCCACCGGGAGGGGTTTTTGAGTCTCCTTTGGAGATGGGGGGGTGTCCACAAAGCGGCCCCTTAGGCCCCATAAAAGCAAAGCCTGGCTTTGGATCACAGTGCTGAGGTGCGCGGGGCAGAGCAGTCCCGGTGTGTATCGTGTCACTTGTCTTTTGTGTGTTATGTGTGTTTGGATATGTCATGTCCTTTACCTTAGGCCTTGGAGGGGCCTGTCAGAAACCCTGGCATCATTGTTAGCATCTGTGATCTCTGCATTCCTTGTCCTGGCACCCAGGCCATAGAACGTTCGCCTCAGGAGCTCAGACAGGCATCAGACTCTCTTGTCTCTTTAGAAGCATCCGGTCAGATGTCTTTTCAGGTCTTGTTCTGAGCTGTGTGGACAGCTCTGCCCCGCCAGGATCCATTATGGCGGACTAGGACTTGAAAGAACGTGAGGGCAGGTAGAGGCTTCTGGCCGTAGGATTCTCGGGCATCCATCTTTGCAGTTCTTGGAATAAATCATTCGGTTAGCATCTTGTTCCTCCAGGTTTCTCTGAGCCTCATCAGCTCACCATCGGTCTTACCTCGGTCATCTCCTTTTGCATTCTCTCAGTCCTCGCAGCCATTTTCCTTGCCAGGAGATTTCTGTCCGTGTTGTGTCCCCGTTGTCTGTCACGTCCTGTCCTGTGTCACGGGTGTGCGCACACATTTGTGCCGGAGCTGCTCTGCCCTGCCGCATAGCCTGGTGCAATAGGAGAAGCCCTGGGGGGTTGAAGTTTGTAATGTGGGGTGTAGTTGGACTCTAGATGCCATTCCTAGATTGACCTAAGGTGTTTGCAGGTTTTGAGTTATCCTGCAGGTGTTTGACATATGTTCTGACTTTCTTTCAGGTGCAGATGCATTGCACCCATGGCAGAGCCCCCCATCCTGGGTGAGTAGGTTCCCACAAGCAGGTCAGTCAGCATTTGTTTCTGCAGGGGGAGTGTCGAGGGTGACCCTGTTACAGCTCTGTTCTTTGTCTTTCTTTTTAGGAAGTAAATCTGGATCTCAGCAGTCAAGTTCAGGAGAGCAAGGTGATCAGGAGCATTTTCTGTTGCTGAGGTCTCAATTCCTGGGGCAAATCTAAGTCTCCATTCTCTTTTTTGTGGTTTAGGCAATCCACTCGGAGCCGGCCGAGCCCCCGTCACCAGCCGGCCGAGGCACCGGGTTCCCTGCACGTGCGAGCCCTGTGGACGCATTACAGGACGTGGTGATGACGCCCTGAACTCTTCTATTTAAAGGTGCCATCCAGGTGGCCTTGGGCACCTGCCGAGGAGTTGCGGTGAGTAGGGGAAGTAGGGAGGAGGAGCGAGGGTCCCCTCAGGTTTCAGCCATGCCCAATCACCTCATCTCCTCTTACCCCAGGCACCCCCTGTGACGACGGCCTCGGTCTCCGAGCATGCCCGAAGCGTGCGGCCCGAGCAGCTGAGCGTTCTTAGGAGCACGGTGAGTAGCAGACTTGTGGGGTTTTGGTCGTGGGGCTGCCAAGATCGGGCACTGATGTTTGGTTTTCTTTAATACAGCTGTCTGAGAGACACCAGCCCGGTGCCAGCAGGAGCTTCCCAGCTGACGAGGTGGCCTTTCTTCGCCCCTTAGACCGGCATCCCCAGCTGTGCGAGAGATAAGTAGAGGGCCACGACCCACAGAGGGGATGAAAGCAGGGTGCTGGTTTGGGAATTACTGGGAGGGGTTTTTGAGTCCACTTAGGAGGTGGGGGGGTGTACATGAAGCGGCCCCTTAGGCCCCATAAAAGCAAAGCCTGGCTTTGGATCACAGTGCTGAGGTGCGCAGGGCAGAGCAGTCCCGGTGTGTATTGTGTCACTTGTCTTTTGTGTATTATGTGTTGTTTGGATATGTCATGTCTTTTATCTTAGCCCTTTGTGGGGCCTGTCAGAAACCCTGGCATCATTGTTAGCATCTGCGATCTCTGCATTCCTCGGCCTGGCACCCAGACCATGGAACTTTTGACTCGGGATCTCAGACAGGCATCAGACTCTCTTGTCTCTTTAGAAGCATCCGGTCAGATGTCTTTTCAGGTCTTGTTCTGAGCTGTGTGGACAGCTCTGCCCCGCCAGGATCCATTATGGCGGACTAGGACTTGAAAGAACGTGAGGGCAGGTAGAGGCTTCTGGCCATAGGATTCTCGGGCATCCATCTTTGCAGTTCTTGGAATAAATCATTCGGTTAGCATCTTCTTCCTCCAGGTTTCTCTGAGCCTCATCAGCTCACCATCGGTCTTCCCTCGGTCATCTCCTTTTGCATTCTCATGGTCCTTGCAGCCATTTTCCTTGCCAGGAGATTTCTGTCCGTGTTGCGTCCCCATTGTCTGTCACGTCCTGTCTGTCCCATGTCACGGGTGTGTGCACATATTTGTGCCGGAGCTGCTCTGCCCTGCCGCATAGCCTGGTGCAACAGGAGAAGCCCTGGGGAGTTGAAATTTGTAATGTGGGCTGTACTTGGACTCCAGATGCTATTCCTATATTGACCTGAGGTGTTTGCAGCTTTTGAGATTTTCTGCAGGTGTTTGACTTATGTTCTAACTCTCTTTCAGGTGCAGATGCATTGCACCCATGGCAGAGCCCCCATCCTGGGTGAGGGGGTTCCTACAAGCAGGTCAGTCACCATTGGTCTCTGCAGGGGGAGTGTCAAGGGTGACCCTGTTACAGCTCTGTTCTTTGTCTTTCTTTTTAGGAAGTAAATCTGGATCCTAGCAGTCAAGTTCAGGAGAGCAAGGTGATCAGTAGCCTTTCTTGTTGCTGAGGTCTCAATTCCTGGGGCACGTCTAAGTCTCCATTCTCGTTTTTGTGCCTTAGGCAATCCGCTCGGAGCACGCCAAGCTCCCATCCCCAGCAGCCGATGGACCGGGTTTGCTGCTCTCACGAGCCCTGAGTTCCGGGTCAGGAACCGCCGAGGAGCTGCGGTGAGTCGGGGAAGTAGGGAGGAGGAGCGAGGGTCCCCTCAGGTTTGAGCCATGCCAAATCACTTCATCTCCTCTTAGCCCAGGCTTAACCCATGACGACGGCCTCGGTCTCCGAGCGTGCCCGAAGCGTGCGGCCCGAGGAGCTGAGCGTTCTTAGGAGCACGGTGAGTAGCTGACTTGTGGGGTTTTGGCCGAGGGGCTGCCAAGATCGGGCACTGATGTTTGGTTTTCTTTAATACAGCTCTCTGAGAGACACCAGCCCAGTGCCAGCAGGACCTTCCCGGCTGACGAGGCGGCCTTTCTTCGCACCCGAGACCAACAGCACCAGCTGTGCGAGAGATAAGTAGAGGGCCACGACCCAGAGAGGGGGATGAAAGCAGGGTGCTGGTTTGGGAATTACTGGAAGGGGTTTTTGAGTCCACTTTGGTGATAGGGGCTGTCCATGAAGCGGCCCCTTAGGCCCCATAAAAGCAAAGCCTGGCTTTGGATCACAGTGCTGAGGTGCGCAGGGCAGAGCAGTCCCGGTGTGTATCGTGTCACTTGTCTTTTGTGTATTATGTGTTGTTTGGATATGTCATGTCTTTTACCTTAGGCCTTGGAGGGGCCTGTCAGAAACCCTGGCATCATTGTTAGCATCTGTGATCTCTGCATTCCTAGAGAATGGCAACCAATGCCAAAGAACTTTGGACTCAGGAGCTCAGACAGGCATCAGACTCTCTTGTCTCTTTAGAAGCATCCGGTCAGATGTCTTTTCAGGTCTTGTTCTGAGCTGTGTGGACAGCTCTGCCCCGCCAGGATCCATTATGGCGGACTAGGACTTGAAGGAATGTGAGGGCAGGTAGAGGCTTCTGGCTGTAGGATTCTCAGGCATCCATCTTTGCAGTTCTTGGAATAAATCATTTGGTTAGCATCTTCTTCTTCCTCCAGGTTTCTCTGAGCCTCATCAGCTCACCATCGGTCTCTCCTCGGTCATCTCCTTTTGCATTCTCTCAGTCCTCGCAGCCATTTTCCATGCCAGGAGATTTCTGTCCGTGTCGTGTCCCCGTTGTCTGTCACGTCCTGTCTGTCCTGTGTCACGGGTGTCTGCACACATTTGTGCCGGAGCTGCTCTGCCCTGCCGCATAGCCTGGTGCAATAGGAGAAGTCCCGGAGACTTGAAGTTTGTCATGTGGGGTGTAGTTGGACTCTAGGTGGGATTTGTAGATGGACACAAGATATCTGGAGCTCTTAAGTTATCCTGCAACAGTTTGACTCTTGTCCTAACTTTTTTTTCTTTTTCAGATGGATTAAATGTGTGCCAGAGGGCCCCATCCCGGGTGAGTGGTTTCCCCCGAGCAGGTGAGGCACCATTTGTCTCTGCAGCAGAAGTGTATGTGGTGACTCTGTTACAGCTCTGTTCTTTGTCTTTCTTTTTAGGAAGTAAATCTGGATACCAGCAGTCAAGGTGAGCAGTGGAGAGAAGTAGTTGTTATTGCTCCAGTCTCAGTTTCTGGTGCTGCTCTATGTTTCCATTCTCTTTTTTGTGCCTTAGGCAATCCACTCGGAGCCTGCCGAGCCCCCGTCACCAGCCGGCCGATGCACCGGGTTCCCTGCACGTGTGAGCCCTGTGGATGCGTTACAGGATCTGGTGAGGAAGCCCTGAACTCTTCTATTTGAAGGTGCCATCCAGGTGGCCTTGGGCAGCTGCCAAGGAGTTGTGGTGAGTCGGGGAAGTAGGGAGGAAGAGCGAGGGTCCCCTCAGGTTTCAGCCATGCCACATGACCTCGTCTCCTTTAACCCAGGCTTACCCCGTGACAATGGCATCAGCCTCGGAGCGCGGCCGAAGGGTGCGGCCCCAGGAGCCGGGCATTCTTGGGAGAACGGTGAGTGGCAGAATTGTTGGGTTTTGGCCAGTGTGCTGCAGAGTTCATGCATTGATATTTGCATTTCTTTCATGTAGCTGACTGAGAAACAACAGGAAGTTGTTGAACAACAGTGCCAGCAGGAACTTCCCAGATGTTGAGGCTGCCTTCTGTTGCACCTGAGACGGACCTGCATCCCTAGATGTCTGAGAGATAAGTAGAGGGCTACAACCCACAGAGGGGATGAAAGCGGGGCGCAGGGTAGGCACCCACCGGGAGGGGTTTTTGAGTCTCCTTTGGAGATGGGGGCGTCCATGAAGCGGCCCCTTAGGCCCCATAAAAGGACAGCCTGACTTTGGATCACAGTGCTGAGGTGCGCAGGGCAGAGCAGTCCCGGTGTGTATTGTGTCACTTGTCTTTTGTGTATTATGTGTGTTTGCATATGTCATGTCTTTTATCTTAGGCCTTGGAGGGGCCTGTCAGAAACCCTGGCATCATTGTTAGCATCTGCGATCTCTGCATTCCTCGGCCTGGCACCCAGACCATGGAACTTTGGACTCAGGAGCTCAGACAGGCATCAAACTCTCTTGTCTCTTTAGAAGCATCCGGTCAGATGTCTTTTCAGGTCTTGTTCTGAGCTGTGTGGACAGCTCTGCCCTGCCAGGATCCATTATGGCGGACTAGGACTTGTGTGAAGGTGAGGGCAGGTAGAGGCTTCTGGCCGTAGGATTCTCGGGCATCCATCTTTGCAGTTCTTGGAATAAATCATTCGGTTAGCATCTTGTTCCTCCAGGTTTCTCTGAGCCTCATCAGCTCACCATCGGTCTTACCTCGGTCATCTCCTTTTGCATTCTCTCAGTCCTCGCAGCCATTTTCCTTGCCAGGAGATTTCTGTCCGTGTTGTGTCCCCGTTGTCTGTCACGTCCTGTCCTGTGTCACGGGTGTGCGCACACATTTGTGCCGGAGCTGCTCTGCCCTGCCGCATAGCCTGGTGCAATAGGAGAAGCCCTGGGGGGTTGAAGTTTGTAATGTGGGGTGTAGTTGGACTCTAGATGCCATTCCTAGATTGACCTAAGGTGTTTGCAGGTTTTGAGTTATCCTGCAGGTGTTTGACATATGTTCTGACTTTCTTTCAGGTGCAGATGCATTGCACCCATGGCAGAGCCCCCCATCCTGGGTGAGTAGGTTCCCACAAGCAGGTCAGTCAGCATTTGTTTCTGCAGGGGGAGTGTCGAGGGTGACCCTGTTACAGCTCTGTTCTTTGTCTTTCTTTTTAGGAAGTAAATCTGGATCTCAGCAGTCAAGTTCAGGAGAGCAAGGTGATCAGGAGCATTTTCTGTTGCTGAGGTCTCAATTCCTGGGGCAAATCTAAGTCTCCATTCTCTTTTTTGTGGTTTAGGCAATCCACTCGGAGCCGGCCGAGCCCCCGTCACCAGCCGGCCGAGGCACCGGGTTCCCTGCACGTGCGAGCCCTGTGGACGCATTACAGGACGTGGTGATGACGCCCTGAACTCTTCTATTTAAAGGTGCCATCCAGGTGGCCTTGGGCACCTGCCGAGGAGTTGCGGTGAGTAGGGGAAGTAGGGAGGAGGAGCGAGGGTCCCCTCAGGTTTCAGCCATGCCCAATCACCTCATCTCCTCTTACCCCAGGCACCCCCTGTGACGACGGCCTCGGTCTCCGAGCGTGCCCGAAGCGTGCGGCCCGAGCAGCTGAGCGTTCTTAGCAGCACGGTGAGTAGCTGACTTGTGGGGTTTTGGTCGTGGGGCTGCCAAGATCGGGCACTGATGTTTGGTTTTCTTTAATACAGCTGTCTGAGAGACACCAGCCCGGTGCCAGCAGGAGCTTCCCAGCTGACGAGGTGGCCTTTCTTCGCCCCTTAGACCGGCATCCCCAGCTGTGCGAGAGATAAGTAGAGGGCCACGACCCACAGAGGGGATGAAAGCAGGGTGCTGGTTTGGGAATTACTGGGAGGGGTTTTTGAGTCCACTTAGGAGGTGGGGGGGTGTACATGAAGCGGCCCCTTAGGCCCCATAAAAGCAAAGCCTGGCTTTGGATCACAGTGCTGAGGTGCGCAGGGCAGAGCAGTCCCGGTGTGTATTGTGTCACTTGTCTTTTGTGTATTATGTGTTGTTTGGATATGTCATGTCTTTTATCTTAGCCCTTTGTGGGGCCTGTCAGAAACCCTGGCATCATTGTTAGCATCTGTGCTCTCTGCATTCCTCGGCCTGGCACCCAGGCCATGGAAATTTGGACTCAGGAGCTCAGACAGGCATCAGACTCTCTTGTCTCTTTAGAAGCATCCGGTCAGATGTCTTTTCAGGTCTTGTTCTGAGCTGTGTGGACAGCTCTGCCCCGCCAGGATCCATTATGGCGGACTAGGACTTGAAAGAACGTGAGGGCAGGTAGAGGCTTCTGGCCGTAGGATTCTCGGGCATCCATCTTTGCAGTTCTTGGAATAAATCATTCGGTTAGCATCTTGTTCCTCCAGGTTTCTCTGAGCCTCATCAGCTCACCATCGGTCTTACCTCGGTCATCTCCTTTTGCATTCTCTCAGTCCTCGCAGCCATTTTCCTTGCCAGGAGATTTCTGTCCGTGTTGTGTCCCCGTTGTCTGTCACGTCCTGTCCTGTGTCACGGGTGTCTGCACACACATTTGTGCCGGAGCTGCTCTGCCCTGCCACATAGCCTGGTGCAATAGGAGAAGTTGCGGGGACTTGAAGTTTGTAATGTGGGCTGTAGTTGGACTCTAGGTGGGATTTGTAGGTGGACACAAGATATCTGGAGCTCTTAAGTTATCCTGCAACAGTTTGACTCTTGTCCTAACTTTCTTTCAGATGCAGAAGGATAAAATCCCGGGCAGAGCCCCCATCCCAGGTGAGGGGATTGCCCCGAGCAGGTCAGTCACTGTTTGTTTCTGCAGAGGAAGCATAAATGGTGGCTGTTACAGCATTGTTCTTTGTCTCTCTTTTTAGGAGGTCAAGGCCGAGAGCAGTGGGCAAGGTGAGCATTGAATAGCGTACAGTAGCAGTTGTTATTGCTGAGGTCTCAGTTTTGGTGCAGCTCTAAGCATCTCCACTTTTTTTTTTATTTTAGGTGGTCCACTTGCCATTTATCCTGGCCAAGCATGCCCATGCCAGGTGGGTGAGAGCTTAAGGTATCGGTGTGGCATCCTTGTCAGATTAGGGAGGTTGTGTTTTCACAGTATCTCAGCATGCTTTTCTGCTTTGTTTCATTGCAGGTGCCGTCGCTGCCCTAGGCACCCCCTGGATCAGAGGAGGGCAGGTGAGTCGGCGTTTAGGCAGGCTGACCCATAGGTGAGCGTTACACAGCAGCGTGCTGAGCGTGTCCCTTTTCTCTTTGCAGGTCTCTTCCGGGCACCCTCCGGAGCCAAATCAAGATTTGAGGTGAGCCGGGGCAGTGGTGCGGAGGAGTCCCGGGGATTACTGTTTTTGAGGGCAATAGTCAGGTTTTCTGTTTTGTCTTAGGTACCCTGAGGAGGCTCGTAGCCCAAGCTTGGAAACGGCAGCACCGAGGCACACACGGAGAGCATCTCCACGTCCACGTGCGACCGAGGATGGATTTTGTCCGCTCCTCTTCCAAAAGCTAAGTGTCGGGGCCAGCGGCTGGGAGAAGGGGAAAAGCCTTTACTCTCACAGGAGGCAATCAGATGTCAGCTTAGGGGAGAGGTCTGTAGCGGGGTGGGCTCTCTGGAAGTAAAGGGATAGGGTTTCCCCTCAGCCTCGCCAGAGCCTTTGCCGGGCAGGGCAGTTCCGACCCATCTTCACATTTTCGTGTACTTTGCGTCGTCCGCCTCCCTCGACTCGACGTCGTCACGGATCTTTCCCCCGAGGAGCTCGCCATCACGTCCGGTGCTACGGCCACGGTCATCCGGCAGTCGGCTTCCTTCTCTAGGCTCGCCGAGCCTCTCGAGCATCCTCTTAAGTACTTTGGCACTAACTTCTTTTAATGAGTTACATTTCATCATCACGTGCCATTGTCATAGGGCTTCCTTTCCTTTGGCATCATCAGCCTCTGGCTCACCTTGGGCTACGCATCTCGGGTCCCTAAGGGGACAGTGCCAGGCAGTTGCCACTCGTCTCTGTGTTGTGTCGTCCGTGTCCGTGTTATGTCGTCCGTGTCAGTGTTATGTCGTCTGTGTCTGTGTTATGTAGTCCGTGTCCATCGTCTTACGTGTCACAGGCCTTTGTTACGTCTCAACGCTTTATCGGCACTATTCCGTGCCACGTAGGCCATATTCTACTCACGTTCCTATCCGGATATGCCTTATTCCATCATCTTTACATTTTTACTCTTTGAGACAGGAATGTCTCAAAGGGACAAGATGTTCTCATCCGTCTTCCTTCCCACTACCAGCTTTGGTAGTGCCTTTTTTTCCACGCCATTCTCTTGGACTTCCTGAGGGAGCGTCTTACACCCTCCTCACGTGACTGCAGGAGTTCTATAGGTTCCATCTTCTCAAAGGGTACAGGGCTCAAGAATTAATCTTCCAGAGAGCTATCTCAAGTCCTGGCTTATACTGTATGTACTTACATTGTTTGTACCTATGCTGGTTTATACTGTATGTACTTATACTGTATGTACTTACATTGCGTTTACCTATGTTGGCTTACACTGTATGTACTTACATTGTGTGTACCTATGCTGGCTTATATTGTATGGACTTACACTCCATGTACACTTGCACTGTATGCGTCTGCTTTTATTGTGTGTACTCATGTTGTACCACTTATGGTCGGAGCTGCCCTGCCCTGGCACATAGTCACAGTTAGGTAGAACAGTTATAAAAACTTTACTGTTCATCTGTCTTTAGTGGGGTTTAGGGTAGAAAATTTATTGGTCCAGAGCGGGGACAAGTCCTAGCTGTCAGCCACTCATCGACCGCTTCCTGTCGTCTCACAGGTCCCTGAGGCTACTGATTTCCCCAGAATCTACAATTTGACGTCGAGGAGCGGCAGCCAGAAGAAGCGTGGAAGCGCGTTCTTCAGCGTCTCGAGTAAGAGCCACAGGGAACGTTTAAATGGGAGGAGTGCGTGAGCGTGTGTGAGAGCACGTGTCTGTCTGTCGGCGTCTGCTCGTCTCTGAGTGTGTGAGCGCATGCTGTGACTGGATTTAACCTTGTGTGTGTGACTTTTGCTTTTCAGGTTTTTCAACTCATTTGTAAATTTAGAGTAAAAAATCCCCAGCCGGGTTTAGCCCCCCCACCCCCCCGGCTGTTTTTTTTTTTCTTTTTTTTTTCCCCCTGGCTGGGTTTTTTTCCCGGGTCCCGGTCGGTCAGCGAGGCGACGTTCATCGCCAAAGTTTGGGCACAGACCCTCCAGGGACCGGGTATTTCTTCAGGCAGGAGGAATTTTTGGAGGCTCCAGGGAACCACGTTCCCAAGGAGCAATGATTGCTGGGGTGTAATTTAGCAGTTGTGATGAGAGGGATGGTGAGTTTGTGTGTCATTTGAAGGGGGTGTTAATGGTAGATGAGTGCTGTTTTTTGTGTGCTTTTGTTGTTTTGGGTGTCCTGTAACAATAAATCCACAAGTAATGAAAATAGAAAAAGGTTATCATCTTGTGTTAATGTGTGTGTTGTGTTGTATTGCTCTGTATTGCAGGGTGAGCACAGGGTGAACTCTCTCCTCCTTGCTGTGACGCCTGGGCTGGCAGGGATGACACAGTGACCTCTGGCCGCCGATGCTGCCTGTGCCATCAGCTGGCACTGACGTGTTTGATGAAAATCCTTTTGCTGGGTTTTTTCTCCTGAGAAGCCTCAGAACAGAAATGGAACCAATAACAATCTGCTGGCTGTGGAGTGTGGGCTGGAGATGGTTTAGCAACAGGGGCATCTTGGGTTGGTCTCCTGTGCATTGTTTCTACTTGATGACCAATCATGGTCCAGCGGTGTCGGGGCTGTGAGCAGTCCCAGGTTTTTATTATTCATTCCTTTCCAGCTTTCTGATGTCTCCTTGCTCTTTTAGTGTAGTTCGAATATCTCATTTTCTTTAAATATAATAGAGATCATAAAATAATATTTCAGCCTTCTGAAAGGGGGAGTCAAGATTCTCATCTCCTCCCTTGTCCTGGAGGACCCTCAAACACCACCACAATCAGCGGCCGAGCGGGTTTGTGCGAGCCTCTCAGGAACCCTTGGCCGGTCCCGAGTTGGCAGACACCGGGGGGGGGGGCAGCCCCGACACGGCCAACAGTGGGGAGACACCCTCTGTGCCCCGAGGGTGCTGAGGGCATCTGGGCTGGGGGGAGACACTGTCTGTGTGTGCCCCGAGGGTGCTGAGGGCACCTGGGCTGGGGGCAGACACTCTCTGTGCCCCGAGGGTGCTGAGGGCACCTGGGCTGGGGGCAGACACTCTCTGTGTGTGCCCCGAGGGTGCTGAGGGCACCTGGCCTGGTCGCCTTTGCAGCAGACGAGACACCAGAGACAGCGGTAGAAGATAAAGGGCCGACTCTTAGCAGGGGTTAATCCAAGGTTTTATTAGGATCCCAAAGGAGCTCCTGCACCTCAGGGGGCTCCTGCCCAGAGCCCCGGGAGATGTGCCAAGGTTACATTTTAAGGGAGGTGGAAACCGACAGTAGATAACATCCTACCAACCATTAAGTGACCCTAAGGGATGGATGCTGGGGGATAGACATATAGGACAGCGTATGGGGCAAGGCTTGGGGGGCTGACCCCTGGCCTCTGGCTAATCACTCGAGGACTTGGACCGAAACTTCTGGATGGAGGGGATGGGAGGCTGAGTGATTGACAGAGAGCCTGGGTGGGGGTTTGGGGATGATCTCATCCCGGGAGAGCGATAACACAGGTAAAAGGAGGGGGGTACAGTTTGGGATAAACCATTTGGGAAAAATATGAGGATACAAAACAAAATTACTTCAAAGTATTACAAAGTATAAAAATGCACTCCAGCAGGTTTGGGCAGCACCAAATAAAATGTAATAAAATGCTTTAAAAATAGAAAAATTAAAAATAAAAATAAATAAAATAACAAAAGTAATTAAAAATAAATAATAAAAAAAACCCAAACTGTGAAGTGCTGTTAAGTGCTGTACAAGTTCCATAAAATGTAGTGCCGTAATGCAAGACCCTCAAACACCAGCACAATCACCAGCTTAAATTGGTCTGGGCAGCACCAAATAAAATAAAATAAATAGCTTTAAAAATAGAAAAATTTTAAAAAAATTAAATAAAAAACAAAATTAAAAAAATAAATGCTTTAAAAATAGAAAAATGAGAACTAAAAAATAAAAAGAAAATTAAAAAAATAAAATGCTTTAAAAAGAGAAAAATTAAAAATAAAAATTAAATAAAAAATAAAATTTAAAAAATGCTTTAAAAATAGAAAAATTAAAAATAACAATTAAATAAAATTAAAATTAAATAAATAAAATAAATGCTTTAAAAATAGAAACATTAAAAATAAAAAATTATTACAAAACAAAATTACAAAAATATAATAAATGCTTTAAAAATAGAAAAATTAAATATAAAAATTAAATTAAAAATTAATAAAATTAAAAGGTTTAAAAATAGAAAAATTAAAAATAGAAATAAAAAATTAAATTAAAAAATAAAAAAAAGGTTTCAAAATATAAAATTAAAAATAAAAATTAAATAAAAAATAAAATTAAACAATAAAAAAGCTTTGAAAATAGAAAAATTAAAAATAAAAATTAAATAAAAAATAAAATTAAAAAAATAAATGCTTTAAAAATAAAAAAAATTAAGAATAAAAATAAATAAAAAATAAAATTTAAAAATTCAAAAACTTTGAAAATAAAATGTTTAAAAAATAAAAATTAAATAAAAAACAAAATTAAAAAATAAATGCTTTAAAAATAGAAAAAATAAATATAAAGATTAGGAAAAAAACAAAATTAAAAAAAAATGCTTTAATAATACAAAAATTAAAAATAGAAAAATAAATAAAAAACAAAATTAAAAAAATAAATGCTTTAAAAGAAGAAAACTGAAAAATAAAAAAATTAAGAATAAAAATAAATAAAAAATAAAATTTAAAAATTCAAAAACTTTGAA
Organism: Molothrus aeneus; assembly: GCF_037042795.1. Lineage (NCBI taxonomy): Eukaryota > Metazoa > Chordata > Aves > Passeriformes > Icteridae > Molothrus > Molothrus aeneus. The sequence continues at coordinate 176,304 of NW_027098829.1, forward strand.
AATAGAAAATTTAAAAAATAAAAATTAAATAAAAAACAAAAAAATAAATGCTTTAAAAATAGAAAAATAAATATAAAAATTAGAAAAAAAACAAAATTAAAAAATAAATGCTTTAATAATACAAAAATTAATAATAGAAAAATAAAAACAAAATTAAAAAAATAAATGCTTTAAAAATAGAAAACTTAAAAATAAAAAAATTAAAAATAAAATTAAAAAATAAAAAGCTTTAAAAATAGAAAAATTAAAAATATTCAATAAAAAACAAAATTAAAAAATATAATAAATGCTTTAAAAATAATAAAATTAAATATAAAAATTAAATAAAAATTAATAAAATAAAAAGCTTTGAAAATAGAAAAATTAAAAATAAAAACGAATTTAAAAAATTTTAAAAAGGCTTTAAAAATAGAAAAATTAAAAATTAAATAAAAAAAATTTACAAATAAAATAATGCTTTAAAAATAGAAAAATAAACAATCAATAAAAAACAAAATTAAAAAATATAATAACTGCTTTAAAAATAAAAAAATGAAATATAAAAATTAAATAAAAATTAAAAAAATAAAAAGCTTTAAAAATAGAAAAATTAAATATAAAAATAAAAAAAATTTAAAAAATAGTTTAAAAAGAGAAAAATAAAAAAAATTAAAAATAAAATTTAAAAAATAAAAACCTTTAATAATAGAAAAATTGAAAATAAATATAAATATTTAAAAAATAAAATAAATGCTTTAAAAATAAAAAAAAAAATTTAAAAAATAAAAAGGTTTAAAAATAAAAATGAATAAAAAATAAAATTAAAAAAATACAAAGCTTCAAAAATAGAAAAATAAAAGTTAAAAAAAACCAAAATTAAAAAAATAAATGCTTTAAAAAAAGAAAAATTAAATTTAAAACTTAAATTTAAAAATATTTAAAAAATAAAAAGCTTTAAAAATAGGAAAATTAAAAATAAAACAAAAAAAAATTAATTAAAAAAAAAAAAAAGCTTTAAAAATAGAAAAATTTAAAAAACCCCCAAAATTAATAAAATAAAATTAATTAAAAATACATGAAAAACAAAATAAAACCTCTAAAGTGCTGTAAAGTGCCGTAAAATTTCCATAAAACGTCGTAAAAGGTGCCGTAAAGCGCGACTGACGTAAAACTGTCGTAAAAGGTGCCGTAAAGCGCGACTGTCGTAAAAGGTGCCGTAAAGCGCGACTGTCGTAAAACTGTCGTAAAAGGTGCCGTAAAGCGCGACTGTCGTAAAAGGTGCCGTAAAGCGCGACTGTCGTAAAACGTGCCGTAAAGCGCAACTGTCGTAAAACTGTCGTAAAAGGTGCCGTAAAGCGCGACTGTCGTAAAAGGTGCCGTAAAGCGCGACTGTCGTAAAAGGTGCCGTAAAGCGCGACTGTCGTAAAAGGTGCCGTAAAGCGCGACTGTCGTAAAACTGTCGTAAAAGGTGCCGTAAACCGCGACTGTCGTAAAGGGCGCCGTAAAGCGCGACTGTCGTAAAACTGTCGTAAAATGTGCCGTAAATCGCAACTGTCGTAAAACTGTCGTAAAAGGTGCCGTAAAGCGCGACTGTCGTAAAAGGCGCCGTAAAGCGCGACTGTCGTAAAAGGTGCCGTAAAGCGCGACTGTCGTAAAACTGTCGTAAAAGGTGCCGTAAAGCGCGACTGTCGTAAAACTGTCGTAAAGCGCGACTGTCGTAAAACTGTCGTAAAAAGGTGCCGTAAAGCGCGACTGTCGTAAAAGGTGCGTTTTTTCGACAGTCGCGCTTTACGACACTACCTTTTATGGAACTTTTAAAGTACTTTACAGCACTTTACAGATTTTATTTTGTTTTTAAATTATTTTTAATTAATTCTATTTTTTAAATTTAATTTTTATTTTATATTTTTTAATTTTTATTTAATATTTTTTTAATTTTTCGATCTTTAAAGCTTTTTTAAATCTTTTTTTTAGTTTTAATTTTTATATTTTAAAGCATTTATTTTATTTTTAAATTTTCCTTTTTATTTATTTTTAGTTTTAATTTTTATATTTCTAAAGCATATTTTAATTTTTTTTATTTTTATTTTTTTCTTAATTTTTACTTTTGAGTTTTTGATTTTTAAAGCTTTTTTATTATTTTTTATTAAATTTTATTTTTGATTTATCTATTTTTAAATCTTTTTATTTTATTTTAAATTTTTTTTAATTTAATTTTTTTGTTTTATTTTTTTTAAAGCATTTATTTTTTTAAATTTATTTTTTATATTTTGGTTTTCATTTTTTATTTATAAACTATTTATTTTATATTTAAAATTTTATTTTTTATTTCATATTTAGTTTTGCTTTATCTATTTTTAAAGCATTTATTTTATTTTTTTAGTTTTTATTTAATATTTAGTTTTGCTTTTTTTATTTTTAAAGCATTTATTTTATTTTTTACTTTTTATTTAATTTTTATTTTTGATTTTTCTATTTTTAAAGCTTTTTATTTTATTTTTTAATTTTATTTTTTATTTAATTTTTTGTTTTAATTTTTTTATTTTTAAAGCATTTGTTTTATTTTTTAAATTTTATTTTTTTATTTCATTTTTATTTTTTGCTTTTTCTATTTTTAAAGCTTTTTTTATTTTTTAATTTTATTTTTATTTAATTTTTTGTTTTAATTTTTTTATTTTTAAATAATTTATTTTTTTTTTTTCATTTTATTTTTTATTTCATTTTTATTTTTTCTTTTTCTATTTTTAATGCTTTTTAAAAAAAATTTATTATTTATTTAATTTTTTGGTTTTTTGTTATTTTTAAAGCATTTTTTTAATTTTTTATTCAATTTTTATTTTTGTTCTTTCTATTTTTAAAGCTTTTTAAAATTTTTTTATTTAATTTTTTATTTCATTTTTAGTTTTACTTTTTTATTTTTGAACTATTTATTTTATTTTTCAGATATTATATTTTATTTCATTTTTATTTTTTGCTTTTTCTATTTTTAAAGCATTTATTTTTTTTTTACTTTTATTTTTTATTTAATTTTTAGTTTTGATTTTTTTATTTTTAAAGCATTTTTTAATGTTTTTTTAATTTAATTTTTATTTTTGATCTTTCTATTTTTAAAGCTTTTTAATTTTTTTTTTAATTTTCAGTTTTAATTTTTTTTATTTTTAAACATTTATTTTATTTTTAAATTTTATTTATTATTTCATTTTTAGTTTTAATTTTTTATTTTTGAACTATTTATTTTATATTTTAATTTCATTTTTATTTTTTGCTTTTTCTATTTTTAAAGCATTTATTTATTTTTTTAATTTTCTTTTTTATTTAATTTTTAGTTTTGAGTTTTTTATTTTTAAAACTTGTTTTAATTTTTTTTTTTAATTTTTATTTTTGATCTTTCTATTTTTAAAGCTTTTTTTTATTTTTTATTTAATTTTTTAAAATTTTTCTATTTTTAAAGCATTTGTTTTATTTTTTAAATTTTATTTTTTATTTCATTTTTATTTTTTGCTTTTTCTATTTTAAAAGCTTTTTTTATTTTTTAATTTTATTTTTATTTAATTTTTTGTTTTAATTTTTTTATTTTTAAATAATTTATTTTATTTTTTTCATTTTATTTTTTATTTCATTTTTATTTTTTCTTTTTCTATTTTTAATGCTTTTTAAAAAAAATTATTATTTATTTAATTTTTTGGTTTTTTGTTATTTTTAAAGCATTTTTTTATTTTTTATTTAATTTTTATTTTTGATCTTTCTATTTTTAAAGCTTTTTAAAATTTTTTTTATTTAATTTTTTATTTCATTTTTAGTTTTACTTTTTTATTTTTGAACTATTTATTTTATTTTTCAAATATTATATTTTATTTCATTTTTATTTTTTGCTTTTTCTATTTTTAAAGCATTTTTTTTTTTACTTTTATTTTTTATTTAATTTTTGGTTTTGATTTTTTTATTTTTAAAGCATTTTTTAATGTTTTTTTAATTTAATTTTTATTTTTGATCTTTCTATTTTTAAAGCTTTTAAAATTTTTTTTAATTTTCAGTTTTAATTTTTTTTATTTTTAAACATTTATTTTATTTTTAAATTTTATTTATTATTTCATTTTTAGTTTTAATTTTCTATTTTTGAACTATTTATTTTATTTTTTTAATTTCATTTTTATTTTTTGCTTTTTCTATTTTTAAAGCATTTCTTTTATTTTTTTAATTTTCTTTTTTATTTAATTTTTAGTTTTGAGTTTTTTATTTTTAAAACTTTTTAAAATTATTTTTTATTTAATTTTTATTTTTGATCTTTCTATTTTTAAAGCTTTTTTTAATTTTTTTTTTAATTTTTTTAAATTTTTCTATTTTTAAAGCTTTTTTTTATTTTTTAATTTTATTTTTTATTTCATTTTTATTTTTTGCTTTTTCTATTTTTAAAGCATTTATTTTATTTTTTTAATTTTCCTTTTTATTTAATTTTTAGTTTTGATTTTTTTATTTTTAAAACATTTTTTCGTTTTTTATTTTTTATTTAATTTTTAGTTTTAATTTTTTTATTTTTAAACATTTATTTTATTTAATTTTATTTTTTAATTTTATTTTTTATTTATTTTTAGTTTTGATTTATTTTTAAAGCATTTCTTTTATTTTTTTAACTTTATTTTTTATTTAATTTTTTAGTTTTGATTTTTTTATTTTTAAAGCATTTCTTTTATTTTTTTAATTTCATTTTTATTTCATTTTTAGTTTTAATTTTTGTATTTTTAAAGCATTTCTTTTATTTTTTAAATTTTTTTTAATTTTTAGTTTTAATTTTTCTGTTTTTAAAGCTTATTATTTTTTAATTTTCTTTTTTTTTATTTTCCCATTTTTAAAGCATTTATTTTTTTATTTTATTTTATTTTTTATTTAATTTTTTATTTTAATTTTTCTATTTTATAAGCTTTTTTTTTTATTTTATTTGGTGCTGCCCAGACCAACTCAAGCTGGTGATTGTGGTGGTGTTTGAGGGTCTTGCAGTTACCCCGATTAATAGGTAGAGATGATGTTTGGAGGCCACAGTGTTACAGGTAGGGGTTCAACACTTTTTTAGGGTCTTTCAGGTGATTTTTCAGGGATTTTTAGGGATATTTTAGGGGTTTTTTTGCAGGAGTTTTTTAGGAATTCTCTGGAAATGTTTAGGATACCTTTAGGGCTTTTTCAGGGCTTTTAAAATAATTTTTAGGGTGTTTTAATGACTGTCTTACGGGGCGCCCCAGCCACCCAAGGCACCCCGTGCCGGCGCCGCGGCGCTCCAGCCCAGCCTCCCGTCAGCGCCGCCCATGGTCGCTTCCCCTCTCCTGCCGCCGCCGCTGCATGGCGGGCCGAGCCGCGCCTTCCCCACCGCACCCTCCCGCTTCAGAGCTGCTGGATGGCGTGGCTCCGCCGCCTCCTGCAACCACGGGCGTCCCGGCGTTCCCTTCCACGGCCGGAGCCGCAGCCCCGTTCCCGCAGCTCCGCCGCCTCCCGCATGCCCCGTCCTGCCCGCCGTCATGATGACTGCCCGCGCCGCCGTAGTGACGGAACCCACGCATGCGCAGTTGCTACAACCCCAGCACCAGCGATATCACTCCGCGCCGACTCATGGAACCACAGCGCTGCTTCCGGGATCAGCCGCACGCATGCGCAGTTCTATCTCCACGGCCCCGCCGCCAACCCCCACTGCGTTTGCCGCAGCTTTGGTACAGCCCAGTCCCGGTACCGAGCCGCTGCGTCCCGCTGTCCAGCCACAGCCGGCATCCATGTGCCCTGTCACGCCACTTCTGCCGCCACTGCGTCTATACACAACACCACAGCAGGCGAAAACTGCAGCACCTTGCATATATCCTTCCGCGTCTCTCCTTCTGCCGGGCACCGAGAGATCCCTCCGCAGCGCAGCGCGTAACAGCGCACAACCGATACCTGATGTGCCTCCGCGTTTTCGCCTTCCACACTCCTAGCACCCAGTGGGACTACTTTGTGTCACGATTCGTCTGCACAGCCACATCCATGCACACAAACCGTGCGAGGAGGAGGAGGAGGAGGAGGAGGCTGGAATATGACAGCTGCTTTAATAAATACAGGACAGAGAATTATTTTGCCCCTGCAAATGCCAGCCCTTTGATCCCAATACAAAAGAATTTCGAAAAAGAACTGTTCCCAAATAGCTCCAGAGTCCCCTCAGTGTTTGGGACAGATTTCTCGACCCAAAATGAGACAGTAAACCCTGATAATTCGCCAGCATTAATGCCAAAATTAGAAAACTCACAAAAATCTTTTGATAATTTTCACCTAACAGACTGGTGTGAAAAACGCCAATCACTTGCTTTTAAAATTTTTGAAAGTTTAATAGTAATAAAATGGTTATAAAAATAGTCATACAATTAGAGTAATAATAATTTGGACAATTTGAATTAGGACAATATGAGACAACAAAAACAAAGAGTTACGGACATCGGGGTACCTTTTTCTGGGCAGCACGAGCCCGAAAAAGGACCCCCGTTAACAAAGGATTAACCCTTAAAAGCAATAGCCTGTTGCATAGTCATACACTTCATACATGGTGCATAAATTCCATTCAAACACAGGATTCTGTCTGCTCATCGTCCACTTCTTCCTTCTAATCCTAACAGCGCCTTGGAGGCGGGAACAAGTTCGTTTCTTCTGATAAGAGGGCAATAAATTCTTTTTCTCTGAAAGATCCAGGTGCCCTGTGGCCGCTATCTCGCTGCAAGTCCTTTCTTTAAAAAAAGTATCTTACATAGCATCGTTTCTATTTCAACAGTTTTTGTAACCTATACTTAACACACTACTTAAGAGAATTAATACAGCATTACTTTCTAACACAACACATATAATATTCATTTTATTATTTCCAAAAAGCCAATCATAAAATACCTGCATTTTTCACAATCCCCACTCTTATTCTTTGTAAATCCTTTGGCTTGAGCAATATTTCTTATCTACTTGCACCTTCTGGACTATGCGGGCAAAATAAAAGAGGGGATTACACAAGGAAGAAATATAAAAATAGTTGCAACACATAAAATGAAAGATCTTAATTTCTTCTAATACATTACCCTACCAGCTAGGTTTTAACATTATTTTCTAATTTTTGGACCGGTACCTCGGTTATTATATACATATGTATTTTTTTCTTCTTTGATTTCTTTGGCTTTTTCTAGAATGACTTTTCTGTGGTCATCAATTTTCAACAATTTGATATATTAAACTTTCCAAAAAACACCCCCTTCTTTGGCCAATAAATAGTGTAAAGCCAACCTATTCTGATACAGTACAGTTTTTGTTTGGCTTAGCTGACTTGATATTAACTCCAATGCCTGGGCAGCTCCATTTGCTATCATTTCTATAACTGCTTGGAGTCTTGTAATATGACTCAATAGATTATTTGGCGTCAATACAGAGTTAAGTTGCTGTGCTGGTTTTACCTTTTCCTTTATTATTTGTTTTTTTACCAAATCTCGAACCGTCAAGATTAAATGTAAAACAAATCCATCTCTCTCCTTTTGGACATTCAATTCCAAATCTATTACCACTTTTTCCTAAGTTTCTTGTAATCCAATACTTTACTCCATTTTGCCTACAGGTTCTTAATTTGGATGGGTTATAACAGTGGCTGTTGACATAGGTGTGTGTAATTAAAGAGGAACTTTGGTTTCTTTCCACGTGATGCCTTCTGCAGCATTTGTGACACAATCTTGCTGGTATCCCGAAAGGGAAAAGAGAACAAATGAGTGCCAGAAACAGGAATAACAGAGCTCCAGTATGCCTTATACTCCCACCTCCCAGGCCTGTGAGGTTGCAACCCACAGCAGGTGTATTTGATCTTCTCGGTGGCGAAATACAGAGGCCAATCTGCACTTGCCCTCTATTTCCTTGTCACTTTCTCTTAACTAATTTCCAGGCAAATTGGTTTGGACACCCTTTAACTGTGGTCTCTTACCGTTCTTCAGGTATCTCTCATTCACCAGGCACTAATAATTCCCATCCACAAAGCTAAGTTATTACTTTAACACTTTTTGCAATAAAAGCATAAATTTTGTGAACTACAATAGTAATTATTCTCACAATTCAAGCATTTACTTATAACCCAGCTAGCATGTCCAGTATTGGAATGAATCAAATAAAGTTTACTGATGGAAATGGTAATTCCCCTTCTCCCCTGTACAATTCTCAGGCTAAGGTCAGAACACAAAAACAGTCTTGATCCTTCTATCTGGAGTATTCCTCCCCTAAGGAGATGTTTTATTCAGGCAGTGCTTGAAACCAGTGGTATAAGCATTGTCTTACTTCTGAATTCAGTGTTATTCTTTGTACATTTCTTGGATCATTTGGCTTTTGCCAAACTATTACCACTCAGTCCCCATTGGAAAGTCAGTTCGGTATCACCCGGTTTAAATGTGATAGTCCTTTGATTCTGCTGGCATGAATTCACCCTCTTTCCGTGATTCTGATTGTTGCTTCGGTAGTACCTGGATAGGACTTCTTAATAGCATAGTAATAAAAGTAAGATAATACTGCATTAACTTTTACCATTCACTTTTCTTCCAAACTTTCTGGGTTTAGCTAAAAGCTTTTTCCACAGCAGCCTCTTCTTCTTCTATCCAGCTGTGCTAATAGCTGCAGAGGCAAATTCTTCTTTTTGTGAGTTACAGTTAGTTAAATAAGAAAAGCTAGACCAATTTTAACACGAGATGTATCACATCTATTGCTTTTTACTTTTTGGGCAGCATTTAATTGTTTTAGCCTTACAAACCCATTCTTTGGGAAAAAAACCAAAAAACTTCTTTTTAACAGCAAACAAAACACACAAAAGAAAAGACCAAAAACTTTTTGGGCAGCATTTAATTGTTTTAGCCTTACAAACCCATTCTTCAGGAAAAAAAACCAAAAAACAAAAAAATTCTTTTTAACAGCAATCAAAACACACAAAAGAAAAGACCAAAAACCTTCTTGCTTAAGAAAAACAACCCACTTTGTGAGGTTTGGAGAGTCAGCAATCTCTGCTTTGATTTTATCTTTTAGTGCTAGCCCACCTCCCGCTCTTTTCACGGCCTTGCTGTCAATGCCGTGCTGCCACTTTGCTGCAGGGCCGGAGCAGGGGAGAGCAGCCAGGGGCATGGGGACCCTGGGGGCAGCCTTGGGTCCCTTTTTGCCCTCTCTCTCTCTTTCTCTTTCCTTCTCTCTCTCGGCCCACTTACCGGGGCCGACGCTGCCATCCTCGACTCGGGACCCCGGCAGCCTGGGAGCCCCCCCGGCAGTTCCGCCACGGAGCCAGCCCGCTCCTGCCCGGCAAACCCGTGTCCTCTGCTGCCAGCACCGCCACCGGGTCACCTCCATGGATCGGTGCCTGCCGCAGCCTCCGAGACCCCGCTGCTCGCAGGGAGCGGTCAGACACCTACCAACATTGATAACCCCAAACCTGGCGTCCCCAGGTGCTCCTGACATTCTTTTCCTTTCTCTAGTCAACTTATCCTCCTTTCCCTTCAAGGAGAGCCCGTTCTGCTAAACCCTTTCTGGACCTCAGTTCAGCATTGAAAAACCTCCTAACAACCGTGTGTTAAGACACTTCCCTGCCTTTCATGCAAAAACCCCGCATTCACACTTCTGCTCTCTTCTAGCACCAAGATGTCATCACTTCACATTCTAACATCTCAGAGTTTGCTAACCACCTCCCTACTTCAACTTCTCTCTTTCTTCTCGTCTTACCTGTTGTTTTTTTTTTTTTTTTTTTTTAATTCAACAGACCTCAGATGGTACGAGGTGAACCTAACTAAATTACTTCCAAAAGTAGGCTTACAACTTTCTTTTACTAGGATTGCAGTAGCTGTTAAATACCTACTGGCTAGCTGTGGCTTACTGAGTCTAACATCTTTGATATATAAGCTACTAGATATTTTTTTACTCTTCCTTAGTCTTGAATTAAAATTTTATGAGCTACTCCATTTTCTGTATTTATGTATAAATGATAAAGGATTTTTCTAACAAAGGTAAGCTTAAAGCTGGTACTTAGGCTAGTTTTAACTTAACTCTTTTAATTAAACAATATCTTCTTTGGTCTGTTTTATATCATCTCCTTCTGTCAATTTTTTTCATACACGAATTTTGCTACTTGTGCGTACCCCTCAATCTGTACTATTTCAATAATCTAGGTAATTTTCTGATCTCTCTCTTTGAAGAGGGAGGGAGAATGAATAAAATTCTTGCAATTTTCTCATGGTTGGTTTTCTAGCTACTTTTATTTATTAAGTGTCTAAGATATTTTACCACTGGGTAGTGAGTCTGAGTTCTTTTATTAACCTCCCTTAAATCTTGTACTAGTCTATAATTCCCATCAGACTTTACTGGGCGAATAGGGATATTATGAGGAGACATACAAGGTTCTTATGCCCCATTCTTTATTAGTCCTTCTATTACCAGCTTCAAACCTTCCCGTCCTTCTAAAGATCCAGGATACTGACGTACACGTACGGGACAATCTTCTCTCTCAATTGTAACCCTTATGGGGTCGATATTTAATCTTCCCCTATTTCCTTCCCCACTTCAAACTTTTTTGTTGTTTTTTTTTTTTTTCTTCATCCTCTCTTAAATAATTTTAAAACTCTAGCTGTCATTTTCCCATTTTCTGATAAAACTCCTATTCTTAATTGCACTTGTAAGACTCTTCCCAATAAATTGCTACCTGCCCCTGGGACCAATAAGACATCTCCCATCCAAACTTTAGTTTCTTCCCTCAATTACTACATCTTTAATGAGCAGAAATGTAAAACTTTCCCTCTTTGCCCCTGTTACTTTCACTATATGTTTGCTCACACTATAACTTTTTGGAATATTTAACAGGCCGGTTCTCTCTGCCCCTGTGTCTATTACAAATTCCAATTCTTCTTCTTGGGGACCCACTTTTAAAGTTATCACAGGCTCCAGATGGTATTTGTCCCCCCCAGAAATTTAGAGCTTATGACCTCCCTATTCCTCCTCTGTGCCCATCTCTTTAAAGATTTTCAGATCTTCTGCTTACTTAGTACCATTTTCCTATTTATCTTAAGTTTGTTTATCTATTTAGTTGCAGTTTCTTCTTTCCCTTCGAAAAGCTGTCCCTTAAAAACCTTTTTTTTTTTTGCATTTCGCCTTTGACATGCTGTCGCATTTATTCTTTTGATTATGTAATTACAATAATTATTCATGTGTTTACTCCCCTCCTCGTTATTTTTACCCCACTCAGGAGGTACAGTTGGCATTTTTTCTTCTCTGGGGGTCTCCGTAGATTATCTTTTTTTCTAAGCTTTTATTTCAGCTGCTGTGATTAATTGCCTTTCTTCCTGAGAAAAATATTATTTTCATTACAGACCACATCTCTTCTGAAGTATAAATGTTTGGACCTAAAAATTGGTCTAATTCTTCAGCTATGCCTATGGTATCCTCCAAGTATCCCTTTTATTTATTTCTTAAAATTTCTGACCTCAGACGAAGTCAAAGGAGCATTTACAAACCCTGGTCCGCCCCCTCCTATGGGAGCCTCTTTTAATGGAAATAGACTAATCCCTTTATCCCATTCTTTTTGGATTTTTATCTTCTATAGCTTTTCTCCCGTATTTTTAGGAAGAATCAGGAGAGGGCTTTCTTTTACCTGAACTTTTAGTGTTTTGATAAGGTGATTCCTTTAGAGAGTTCCGCTGAGCAGCCGGTAGCTGTGGTTACCAAGGGAACGGAGCTCAGGGCGGGACGGGGGAACTCGGCACAGCTCGGGGTCTGCAGGGGGAATCACCCGAGGGGCTCGGCACAGCTCAGGGTCTGGATACTCCAAAGGCGGGGTCTGCAGCCGGGATCGCCCGAGGGGATCGGCACAGCTCAGGGTCTCGGTCCTCCAAAGGCGGGGTCTGCAGCCGGGACCGCCCCAGGGGCTGTTCCGGTGCAGACCGAGCTGCAGCGTGGATCGGCCCCACGTGGCTCACGGCGGCTGATCCGGCAGAGACAAAGCCGGGACTGACCCCGGCTGCAGCGGCGGGAGCGGAGCAGAGTCAGGGCAGCCGGGGATGGCACAGACGGGACCCCCCCTCGGTGCGGTCAGCGCGGTAAGCACGGTGCACACGGCAGGATGGACCCCCCGCCCCTTCTGCCGGCACGGCCAGCGGAGCGGCTGCGGGCCAGGCGGCCGGAACCGGGACAGGCAGACCGGGACAGACGGACCGGGACAGACGGACCGTGCCGGAGCCGGCACAGGGGCTGGGGCAGCCGCGAATGAGTCGGGGAACAAACGGGAATGGATGAGGTAATATTTTGTTCCCAGCCTTATACTTTCACCGTTTTTCTTTTATTGCCTTTAAAAATGTTATTTTCTTACAATCTCCCTCCTGCCCAGCATGTGGTATATCCTCTTTTTTTCCTGGATTAAACGGTATTTACAAATAAATCCAGAGCTTACCAAAGCAAACTTCTGCTTGGATACTTTGAAATGGTCGGCGAGTTAACTCACGACCTTCTCATGTTGTTTTTCTCACCACCCTTTTATTTATCCTTTGGCAAATTATACATCTTTCAGTTACTTGTTTTTCTACTCCAAAAATCGCAATGCATCCATAGTTCCTTAAAAAATGATCACACAAAGCCTGAGTATCCCACTGGGCGTTTTGATACATGTCCTCTGCTATTCCCTAGTAAGCATTTTATTATCTGTCTTCCATCAAGATGTTTCTATTTCCCCCATTTATCTTTTTTGCCACCTATCTTGTTTTAATTCACTTTTTTTTTTTTTGCTTCCCTAAAGTTTGGAATTTCCAATTTTTCCTCATTTGGAGTTAATATTAACTCCTTCAACTCCATTTTCTGCTGCATCTTTAGCTTCCTGATCTGCCAAATTATTTCCAGGGTCTTTACCCTGCAAATGCCTACCCTTTGATCCAACACAAAAGAATTTCGAAAAAGAACTGTTCCCAAACAGCTCCAGAGTCCCCCCAGTGTTTGGGACAGATTTCTGACCCAAAAAGAGACACTAAACGCTGAAAATTCATCAGCATTAATCCCAAATTAGAAAACCCACAAAAATCTTTTGATAATTTTCAACTAACAGACTAGGATGAAGTCAGAGGCCAGATTTGCGAAGAAGAAAGTCTAAATACTCTAGCTATGCCCGTGCCATTCAGCCAGCAAGCCGCCAGTCCTAGAACACGGGTGGCTATCCCACCTCATGAGATAAAAGAATTGCGAAAAGCAATAAGGGACGTGGTATCTGCTCCCCATATTTTAAGCAACTGCTGAAAAGTACCCTGGAAGGACATACACTCACACCAAATGACTGTAAAAATCTTGCTAGTATAATTCTCACAGACTCACAATATACGCTATGGGAACTCAAATGGAAAAGACTGCTCACAGGGGTACTAGCCACTTATAGACAGAGTACCGATGCAGACCTTCGTACCCTTGTCACGTCTAAGCTGACTGGTGACCCTCCTGATGCTCAGAATGATAATCGAGTGAATTTACCCAAAACAGCGTTAGATGACATTAAAAAGATGGCTCACAGAGCCTTTTTGCAAATTCAGCCTGCAGAACGTTTTGAAAAAGCCTATAATCTGATTAGGCAAGACTCGTCTGAACCATTTACCACACTTGTGGGCCGGGTAACGCAAGGAGCAGAAAGACAATGCGGCGATGATATAGCTCGCCCAATAATGATACGGGACATTATTGAAAATAATGGCAATGCAGAATGTAAAAGAGTTATCAAAGCCCTAGGAAAAGAAAAACCCACAGTGCCTGAAATGATGGATGCCTGTAACAAAATTGGGAGTCCACAGCAAGTGGCAATTATCCAGGCAAATGAACTTGGAAAAACTCTAGGAGAAAAAATTGAAAGGGCTCTTACAGCTCAAACAGCGCAAGCAGTCGCACAGGCAGCACAAACAGAAGCTTTACCTGTCAATCAACCAAAGACGAACGTCTGGGTTGCTTTAGCCAGGTCTGCAGGCTCCGATACCATCCGTCTATCTGACACAAGCCCTGACAAACCTTTTTCAACCTGTCTAGTTAGAGTACCTTTTCCAAAGGGTTTTCATAATGTTACTCCTAATAAATATTGGCCATATGATGATCATCACGGATCTCCAACTCCCAGCCAGAAACACCAAACTTATATTGATAATTCTAAAGCTGATAAATCTGACCTTCAAGAGCTAGAAATCCTAGGCTCATTAACTATGGATACCTGTTCCTTCTTTCATTTCCTAGGAGAAGACGGCCCTCATTTAAAGGTCACCCCATATCACCCAGCTTATAGCAATATGACTTCTCGTCTCCGTCCGTCCCGACCGTGCTACCCCCCCGATGCTCCTACAGGTAGAAACTCACTCACTAGCTGGAAAAATCCTTCCAATGCAGTTTTTTTCTATTTTTATCCTCTGAGTGTCCAACTTCTTTTGCTAAATTTCTCTAGATTTGAGCTCAAATTACCATTTCTGACCAGCGCAGAGACAAATGATGGAACATTCCTGAGTTATTCTTACTCTTCATCTTATGGAACTAGCAGCCAGCACTAAATTTGCATCATCTAACCAAAGTAGACATTTCACAGAAAAGCACTTTCTATAGGAATATTGAAAAACCATAGATTGAGGTAAAACCATCAAGTTTCTGCCCTCACTGGTGCAAAGTCACATGTTGTTTGAAGAGCATCCCACTGAATTTTCTAAAGATGTGTGAATGTGTCATCTGGACCCCAGGAGATAAAGCAGGGTTAAAACACTGAGCAAAACTGCAGTTAACAAAAACAAGGTTCATCAACCTTGCAATAGAAGCTTGCAGAAACCTTTCAAGGCTCATCCAATAAAGCCCCGTGGCACTTTGTTCTTCCCCCTCCTCCCAAATCTCCATCCGTCCGAGCCAGCATCAGCAGGAAATTTTGCACGGAAGCTTGCCAGATAAAATAGCTATATCATCTGCCATTAGTTTTAGAGTGTTCTTCAAAAATAGGTTAAAAATTATTTTATCTATTATTTTTTAGCTGTGTCCTAAGTTAGGGATGGGCCGAGTCTTGTGTCTTTGTCTCACAGAAAGGTGGTTCACGTGTCCTTTAATATCATATGTGCAACTATTTCCAATCTGCATTCTGCCTTATCAGAAGGCTAATTAATTGCTTTATTATACTATATTACATTACATCTAAACCCCATCTGCCAAGTACTCAACCCCGCACACAACTCGTGACCGTCACCCAACAGTCCCGACACACACACACACTTGGCCCCGACACACCAAGGAAACAAAACACCATCACTTTGGGTAAACAGTCTCCACGCTGCATTCTACTTCGGCACAAACACAGGCACAGCAAATGAGATAAGAATTGTTTTTCCTTCCTCTGAGGTTCAGAGAATGTGAATCCCAGAAATATTATTGGGAAGAATTGTGCCTTGCTTTTCTCTGTGAAGAGAAATGCGGTGACAGGTGCACCCTCGCCTCCAGGGCAAAGAATCACGGAATGGCTTGGGTGGGAAGGGACCTTGAGGTTTATCTTTGATTTATGCAACACTTCAACAGGCAAGAGGGGGCTCATCCGCTTCAGAGCTGCTTGCTTTTCTCACACCTTTCACGAGCAAAGCCCGAAGCAAACCCTTCCGAGTTGCCCTATCGACCAGGGGACTCCTCAGCACTCAGTGACACTGCCAGCAAAACCTCAGACTTTTACTCACAGGCCATGCACTCGGTTGTAACCCAGATTCTCTTTTTCCAGCAGTAGCCTCGAACTTCCTTTGTTCTCTCTGCAGGCCTTTTTGCAAGCACACCAATTAACAGACTACACAAGTTTCACCAGCAGACTTCAGCTAAATCCAAAATTGGTTTCTACCCCAAGTAACATTTCCAACCCCCTGTCTCACCTGCGATGTTTGGAATTTTAGGAGGCGGCAGCCCACTCGAGATCAAAGGTCCTGGGCAGGGTGCAGACCCAGGGACACAAATGCCATCCCTTTTCCAAGGGAAACAAAACTCATCACCCCAGTTTCCTTACATCAGTTTGCCGAAGACGTTCGGCACTCCCAGGTCACTCAGAGTTCTCGTTGGCCACAAACTCGGTCTCGGAGTTACGGAGTTACGCTTCCTCCTAACACTCACCTCCCCACCTCAGCCCCCTGCTGCTGCGTCCCCTTCTCCGCCCCTAACCCTACTCTATTTTCCAGCCCGCCCTTGCTCCATCCCTCACTCCGCCCTTAACCCGTCCCACCACACTTCCCGCTCCATCCGTTACTTCACCCACCGCCCACCCGCGAGTCCCCTCCAGCAGCACGCGGGAGCCCGAACCCTCGGAGGGCGGCGCAGCTCTCGCAGCAGGACAACACCCAAGCGAGACAGGCAGGGACAACGTCTGTGGGCTGCAGGGTGTCACAAGGGGCTGAGGGGAGGGGGCTGGAGAGTGACACAGAGGATGGGGGGAGCTGAGAGGCAGAAGGGGGCGTTAGGAGCAACTGGAGGGCTCCAGGGTGGCACAGAGATGCTGGGAGTGGGGAACTTGAGGGTGACAAGAAAAGGGTGAGGGGGAGCAGATGCCTTGAGGGGCAAAGTGGGGGCTGCTTGAGGGTGACAGGTGAACCAGCCCTCACACCACCCCTAACCTTACCCTAAAAACCACCCCTAACCAGGCGGAGAGTGCACGGTGGAGGCCAGGGGGCCAAGGGACAATGTCAGAGGTCTCGGAGTGGCACGCAGACATTGCGGGCTGAGGGGCAAGGAGGGGGAGGCTTGACAGAAGGAGAGCTCACACCGAGGGTTAGGGGTACAAAGGACACAGGGTACCCGGTAGGGCTAGGGTACAGGTGCAGCAGCCCTCAACCCAACCCCAAGGTCACCCTAAAGAGCACCCCTAGGACCCCAGTTTTCCCCAACAGCAGCACAAGGCAATAACCCCAATGCTGGGACAGCCCCAGAAGTCTCCCAGCAGCTGCAGGCAGCAACCCTAATAAAAAGGTAGCAATGATGTTTGTGGTCTAGAGAGTGACAGGTAGGAGTTGGGGGCTGAGCAGTTTTTTAGGGTTTTTTTTAGGGTTTTTCTCACGGCTTTCAAAGGATATTTTAGGGCTTTTTTGGAGGAGTTTTCCAGGAAATTTCTGGGAACATTTAGGATACTTTTAGGGCTTTTTCAGGGCTTTTAAAAGATTTTGTTAGGGTATTTTAAGGGCTTTCTCAGTACTTTTAAGAATTGTTTGGGGGGGGATTTGTGTGTTCTTGGGGGTTTTTTAGGACTATTGAGGGTATGTGGAGGACTTTTTGGGGCTTGGGTATTTTTAGGGTTTTTGAGGGAATTTTTAGGCTTTTTTAGGGTCTTATCAGGGCATTTTAAGGATTTTTGGGGTACTTTTAGAGCTCTTTTTGGACTATTTAGGGTATATTTAGGGTTTTCTAAAGGTTCTTTGGGGATTTTTAGGGTTTTTTTAAAAGTAGGGTATTTCCAGTGTATTCTAACAGCATTCTGAGGCTATTTTTAGGTTTTCATGGGGTTTTTAGGACATTTTGAAGATTAGGAGTTTTTCAGGGAATTTTTAGGTTTTTTTAGGGTTTTTCATGGCACAACACATGGAGGCTGAGGGGCAGCTTGAGGGGCACTGTGGGGGCTTGAGAGTGACAGAGGCTGGGAGCTGAGGGAGGAAGAGGGAGAGGGGACAGCGGGCGACACACCGAGATGCTGAGGGTGGCAGGGGCAGCTGTAGGGTGACACAGAGAAGCTGGGGGCTGAGGGGCAAAGGAGAGGGGTCAAGGGTGACACACAGGAGCTGAGGGCTGGGGGGCAGAGGGACCGGTTGAGGGGTAAAGGGAGAGGGCTTGAGGGCTGGACAGTCTAGTGGAGATCAGGGGTACAGGGTACAACTGTACCAGCCCTCACCCCAGCCCTAACCTCAGCCTAAGCAGCCCCCCTAAAAACAGCCTTTTCCCCCAACAGCAGCACAACACAGCAACCCTAACAGCGGGACCAGACAGCAACCCTCACACAGCAGCACAATGACAGAACCCTCAGAGGACAACAGACCCACTGCAAAAAGGTAGGGACGACATCTGTGGGCTAGACAGCGAGAGGTAGAGTTTGGAGACTGAGCATGTCTTTGTGAGGCTTTTTTTCCAGGACTTTTAAAGGTATTTAGGGGATTTTGGAAGGGACTTTTCTGGGACTACTTAGGGTATTGTTGGGGCGTTTTCAAAGCCATTTTATGAGTCTTTAGCATATTTTGAAGATTACGGTCAGGGTCACAGGAAACACCCTCTGAAAAGGCAGAGTTTTAGGACCGCAGCGGAATGCTCGAGCAAGGGGCCAGCGGCGGCACAGCGGGTCGGGTCCCACGCTGCCAGTCCAAAGGTTGTAAGTTTTAGACCCAGCTAAGCTGTTGCGGTTAGGGTTAGATGCTCTCAGCTATGGTCTGGGAGAACTTCCGCACAGAAAAACTCACCCCCCGCGTCTCCCGACGCAAGTTCGCAGGAGGCGCTCGGCACTGCCAGGGCAGCCCGAGTTCTCGGCGGGGCAGCTTTGCTCCCGGAGAAATCCCGCGCCGGCCCTCTTCCCCGTAAAGCCAAACTCACCCCCGCTGCACGTCGACGTCCGTTCGCAGGAGGCACGCGGCACTCCAAGGGCGGCAAGAGTTCTCGGCGTCGGCAGCCGCGGTCCGTGAGAAATCGTTCCCTGCGGTTTTGGAGGCCGAATCGCAGTTTCGGCCACGGGCACACAGAGAGGAAAGACCGTTAGTTTCCTTGGAAAGGAAAGTCTGGCAGCCCATGGTTTAAGGGGCAGACGAAGGGCTGTGCAGGGGAAGGAACTCCTCACAGGACCTTTCTTCATCTCAAGCCCACTCCAAGGTCTAGCAGCCCCCCGTGTGCCCAGCTGCTTTCAGAGGGTTACCCAGGCACACCCGCACAGGGAGCCGCTAGTCCAGAGGGGCTAACAGGGGCATCCCAAGGGTCCCTCCAGGAACTACGGTCGGAGCATCCAGCACGGACTAGGGAGCAGCCGGAGCCACCCGGGCACGGAGCAACACTTTGAGAAAACGCCAAGGGAAGAGCCCTTTTGCCAAGGGGCAGCATCTGAGCAGGCCAGGCAGCACGTGGGGTTCCAGGAGAGGGCTTTCAACTTTCCCCTTTTACTGTGCCAGTCCCTCCCCAGGGCCCCCAGACCCTCCACAGCACTCCCAGAAAGGAGAGGGGTTATTAGGAGAAAAAGGGTTTAGAAAAAAGGGAAAAAGCTTCCTTTTCCTTTATTTTTTGTGTTCAAACTGGGAGGAAGTCTGCTTCCCCTGCAATTTTAATGGTCTCAGTTGAAAGAATCCCTGCCTTTTCTCTGCTGTTCGGGGTGTTAATTGACAGGGAGTCCTCATTTTCTATTATTTTCCAGTTTAAGTAGAAGGGGAAAATCTTGACAGTGTTTCTTATGGGTTTGAATTAAGGGTAGCCAGCCCCTTTTTGTTGTCCTGAGGCCTAAATTGAGGGAGAAGCCCAGCTATTTCTCCATAAGAGTTTGAACTGAGGGAAAAATCCCTCTTTTTTTCGTCACTGGAGAGATATAAAGTGAGGAAAATCCCTCTTTTCCCAGTATTAGGGAGAATAAATTAAAGGGCAGAAACTATTTATTTGCTGTTGTATTAGTTTCAGTAGAGGTAACTGCCCCATTTCCTCTGTTTAAGGGGTTCACTGGAAGGAAGCTCTGCCTTTTTCAGCATTTTAAGGGTTTAAAACTACATTTCAAGGCCCTTCTTTCTGTGCCATAGGACCAAGTATCTCAGAGCAGGGTGAGCTTGACACCTGGCATGCACTTAACCCTTACACTGCCTGGGAAGCTTTTATTTATCTTATTTTTACTTATAATGCAGATAGGCCTAATTAGAGGTCCCAAGGAGACTTAGACTATTCATATCATAAGTATTCTTTTCCACCCAGCATAGTCACACATGAAGTACTACTTAGTAGCCACTAAGGAATAATTATGTAAGTTAACAGCAAATCACCCAATTTATCTAGTTACGCTGCCTAAACAGAAACTTTTATTTCTTACCAGTTTTCTGCCCATTTACTCCCAGTAGTTGTTGCAAAAAAAGAAAGCGCTGTTATTTTTCTGAAGAGTTTTCTTCTATAACAAGCTCTTTGCTTCCCTGGAATTTGAGTCAGAGGAGCCAAACAGCAGCAGCTGCTCTGAGGGCTTTTATACCCGGTGGGATTCACCCCCTCCCTTTTCCCGGGTGCCACGGGAATGAGAGGCGGGCACCATCAGGGGTATATTAACCCCAGCCTTTGCTCAGGGCCTTCATTCCCCCTCTGGGAGGTGCTGGGATAAGAGCTCTCTTCTCATTTCAGTGAAGAAGCTTTTTCAGCTGATATCAGCTTGTTTTCAGCAGGTGTTTCTGGGCATCTAAAGCAACAGAGGCTTTGAAGATACTGTGAAGAAAACAGCCTGGAATACAGCAAGTATTTAAGTTCACAATTTTGGGTTTTGTGTTTAGGGGTGGTAAAGTGCATTTGTAATTTCAGGTTTTGTTCTTATATTGTTTTGTATTTTTTTTAGGAGGAGCTCAGCTTCCAGAGGCTCCAGGTTGTGTCAACTACAACACTTTTTTCAGCAGATTCATTGTGTCCCCAGAGGCATCTGCCCAGTGTCCAAGATGATGTTTGAGATTGAGGTTTCAGGTGAGTTGAGGATTGTGACTAGGAGAGGGAGGGTGAGCAGGTATCCAGTTAGGAGTTATTGTTGGGGGGGTGATTTTGAAGGCAGCAGGGTGAGAAAGGGTGTTTATTTGAGCCCCCCACCCCAGGCCTTTTAGAAGCCTAGCAGAGGCATTCACACATCTTACAGCACACAAGGTCATCCACTGCACTCACAGGAATGCCATTTTACTTTGCCTTTCTCTAACCCAGGTGTCACTCACAATAACGGCCACAGCCTTGGAATCAGGATGAAGCTGGAGCCTGAAGGAGCCAGGCACACTCAGGAGAGGGCAAGTAGCTGACTCACTGGGATTTGGCCCACATAACTCTGTACTCATACATTGGTTTTGTTTTTCTTTATTGTAGCTGACCGAGAGGCTAACAGGCGATCACGGGGCCCTCCGAGGCAGACTCATTTCAGGCGCAACGTGGATCCACGTCACCGATCATCCAAAAGATAAGTCGGGGCCACGGCCTGGAGATGGGACAATGGGAGAGCAGCGGGTCGGGAGTTCCTGGGACAGATTTAAAGATTAGCAGAGGGAAAAGCAATCTCCTCCAAGGGGTCTCTTAGGACAGCTGAAGGGAGAGGCTCTAATTTTGATGGCAGCTTTCAGGCGGGCAGCGCAGAACAGTTCCGGTCCACGTCGTGTTGTCCAGTGTACCGTGTTACCTAGCGTGTCTTTGGGGTCCCTTTTGCCTTTTCCCCTCGAGACCCTCACCACAAGCCTGATGTGTCGTGTTTGTCGTCCCCCTGTTTGTCACGTTCCGTGTCACGGGTGTCCGCACATATTTGTGCCGGAGCCGCTCTGCCCTGCCCTGCCGCATAGCCTGCTGCAAGAGGACAAGTCCCAGGGACTTGCAGTTTGTGGGGCGTTGCCAGACTCTAAATGATATTCCTAGATACGCAGAAGATGTTTGGAGCTGTGAAGTTATCCCGCAGCCCTTTGACTTTTGTCCTCACTTTCTTTCAGACGCAGAAGGATAAAATCCAGGGCAAAATCCATCCACCCATCCCGAGTGAGGAGGTTCCCCCGAGCAGGTCAGTCACCGTTTGTCTCCGCAGGGGGAGCGTAAAGTGTGACTCTGTTACAGCTCTGTTCTTTTTCTTTTCCGGATGTAAAGCTGGATATCAGCAGTCAAGATGAGGTGGGCAAGGTGAGCGTTGAGTAGCTCACCTTGTTGTTAATGCTCCAGTCTCACTTTCCAGTGCAACTCTAAGTATCCGTTCCTGTTTCTGCGCTTTAGGCAATCAACTCGGAGTACGCCGAGCCCCAGTCACCGACCGGCCGACGCACCGGGTGCGCCGCTCTCCCGAGCCCTGCCGAAGTATCACGGGACTCGTCGATGAAGCCTCTGCCTTTTCTATTTAAAGGTGTCACCAGGGTAGCCTTGGGCACCGGACGAGGAGTCGCGGTGAGTCGGGGAAGTAGGGAGGAGGAGCGAGGGTCCGCTCAGGTTTCAGCAATTCCACATCACCTTGTCTCCTCTTACCCCAGGCTTACCCCAGGCATCCGCCTCGGAGCGCGGCCGAAGGGTGCGGCCCCAGGAGCCGGGCATTCTTAGGAGAACGGTGAGTGGCAGAATTGTTGGGTTTTGGCCAGTGTGCTGCGTTGATCATGCATTAATATTTGCATTTCTTTCATGTAGATGACGAAGAAACAACAGGAAGTTGTTGAACAACAGTGCCAGCAGGAACTTCCCAGATGTCGAGGCCGCCTTCTGTTGCACCTGAGACGGACCTGCATCCCCAGATGTCTGAGAGATAAGTAGAGGGCTACAACCCACAGAAGGGATGAAAGCGGGGTGCAGGGTAGGGACCCACCGGGAGGGATTTTTGAGTCTCCTTTGGAGATGGGGACGTCCATGAAGCGGCCCCTTAGGCCCCATAAAAGGACAGCCTGACTTTGGATCACAGTGCTGAGGTGCGCAGGGCAGAGCAGTCCCGGTGTGTATCATGTCACTTGTCTTTTGTGTATTATGTGTGTTTGGATATGTCATGTCCTTTACCTTAGGCCTTGGAGGGGCCTGTCAGAAACCCTGGCATCATTGTTAGCATCTGCGATCTCTGCATTCCTCGGCCTGGCAGCCAAGCCATAGAACTTTCACCTCAGGAGCTCAGACAGGCATCAGACTCTCTTGTCTCTTTAGAAGCATCCGGTCAGATGTCTTTTCAGGTCTTGTTCTGAGCTGTATGGACAGCTCTGTCCCGCCAGGATCCATTATGGCGGACTAGAACTTGAAAGAACGTGAGGGCAGGTAGAGGCTTCTGGCCGTAGGATTCTCGGGCATCCATCTTTGCAGTTTTTGGACTAAATCATTCAGTTTAGCATCCCCTTCCTCCAGGTTTCTCTGAGCCTCATCAGCTCGCCATAGGTCTTACCTCAGTCATCTAATTTTCTGTCCTTGTGCTCCTTGCAGTCATGCTTCTTGTCTTGAGATTTCTGTCCGTGTTGTGTCCCCGTTGTTTGTCCCATCCTGTCTGTCCTGTTTCACGGGTGTGTGCACACATTTGTGCCGGAGCTGCTCTGCCCTGCCGCGTAGCCCGGTGCAATAGGAGAAGTCGCGGGGACTTGAAGTTTGTAATGTGGGCTGTAGTTGGACTCTAGTTGGGATTTGTAGATGGACACAAGATATCTGGAGCTCTTAAGTTATCCTGCAACAGTTTGAGTCTTGTCCTAACTTTTTTTTCAGATTCAGATGAATTAAATGTGTGGCAGAGGGCCCCATCCCAGGTGAGTGGTTTCCCCTGAGCAGGTGAGGCACCATTTGTCTCTGCAGCAGAAGTGTATGCGGTGACTCTGTTACAGCTCTGTTCTTTGTCTTTCTTTTTAGGAAGTAAATCAGGATACCAGCAGTCAAGGTGAGCAGTGGAGAGAAGTAGCTGTTATTGCTCAGGTCTCAGTTTCTGGTGCTGCTCTAAGCTTCCATTCCCTTTTTTGTGCTTTAGGCAATCCACTCGGAGCCTGCCGAGCCCCCGTCACCAGCCGGCCGACGCACCGTGTTCCCTGCACGTGCGAGCCCTGTGGATGCGTTACAGGACCTGGTGATGAAGCCCTGAACTCTTCTATTTGAAGGTGCCATCCAGGTGGCCTTGGGCAGCTGCCAAGGAGTTGCGGTGAGTCGGGGAAGTAGGGAGGAGGAGCGAGGGTCCCCTCAGGTTTCAGCCATGCCCAATCACCTCATCTCCTCTTACCCCAGGCACCCCCTGTGATGACGGCCTCGGTCTCCGAGCGTGCCCGAAGCGGGCGGCCCGAGGAGCTGAGCGTTCTTAGGAGCACGGTGCGTAGCAGACTTGTGGGGTTTTGGCCGAGGGGCTGTCAAGATCGGGCCCTGATGTTTGGTTTTCTTTAATACAGCTGTCTGAGAGACACCAGCCCAGTGCCAGCAGGAACTTCCCGGCTGACGAGGCGGCCTTTCTTCGCACCCGAGACCGGCATCCCCAGCTGTGCGAGAGATAAGTAGAGGGCCACGACCCACAGAGGGGATGAAAGCAGGGTACTGGTTTGGGAATTACTGGAAGGGGTTTTTGAGTCCACTTTGGTGATAGGGGCTGTCCATGAAGCGGCCCCTTAGGCCCCATAAAAGCAAAGCCTGGCTTTGGATCACAGTGCTGTGGTGCGCAGGGCAGAGCAGTCCCGGTGTGTATCGTGTCACTTGTCTTTTGTGTATTATGTGTTGTTTGGATATGTCATGTCTTTTACCTTAGGCCTTTGAGGGGCCTGTCAGAAACCCTGGCATCATTGTTAGCATCTGCGATCTCTGCATTCCTCGTCCTGGCACCCAGACCATGGAACTTTCGCCTCAGGAGCTCAGACAGGCATCAGACTCTCTTGTCTCTTTAGAAGCATCTGGTCAGATGTCTTTTCAGGTCTTGTTCTGAGCTGTGTGGACAGCTCTGCCCCGCCAGGATCCATTATGGCGGACTAGGACTCGAAAGGACGTGAGGGCAGGTAGAGGCTTCTGGCCGTAGGATTCTCGGGCATCCATCTTTGCAGTTTTTGGACTAAATCATTCAGTTTAGCATCCCCTTCCTCCAGGTTTCTCTGAGCCTCATCAGCTCGCCATAGGTCTTACCTCAGTCATCTAATTTTCTGTCCTTGTGCTCCTTGCAGTCATGCTTCTTGTCTCGAGATTTCTGTCCGTGTTGTGTCCCCGTTGTTTGTCCCATCCTGTCTGTCCTGTTTCACGGGTGTGCGCACACATTTGTGCCGGAGCTGCTCTGCCCTGCCGCGTAGCCCGGTGCAATAGGAGAAGTCGTGGGGACTTGAAGTTTGTAATGTGGGCTGTAGTTGGACTCTAGGTGGGATTTGTAGATGGACACAAGATATCTGGAGCTCTTAAGTTGTCCTGCAGCCCTTTGACTTTTGTCCTAACTTTCTTTCAGATGCAGAAGGATAAAATCCAGGGCAGAGCCACCCATCCCAGGTGTGGGGATTCCCCTGAGCAGGTGAGTCCACGTTTTTCTCTGCAGAGGAAGCATAACTGGTGGCTGTTACAGCATTGTTCTTTGTCTCTCTTTTTAGGAAGTCAAGGCTGAGAGCAGCAGTCAAGGCCGAGTGGGCAAGGTGAGCTTTGAATAGCGTACAGTAGCAGTTGTTATTGCTGAGGTCTCAGTTTTGGTGCAGCTCTAAGCATCTCCTCTTGTTTTTTTATTTTAGGTGGTCCACTTGCCATCTCTCCTGGCCGAGCACGCCCATGCCAGGTGGGTGAGAGCTTAAGGTATCGGTGTGGCATCCTTGTCAGATTTGGGAGGTTGTGTTTTCACAGTATCTCAGCATGCTTTTCCGCTTTGTTTCTTTGCAGGTGCCGTCGCTGCCCTAGGCACGCCAAGGAACAGAGGAGGGCAGGTGAGTCGGCATTTAGGCAGGCTGACCCATAGGTGAGCGTTACACACCAGCATGCTAAGCGTGTCCCTTTTCTCTTTGCAGGTCTCTTCCGGGCACCCTCCGGAGCCAAATCAAGATTTGAGGTGAGCCGGGGCAGCGGTGCGGAGGAGTCCCGGGGTTTACTGTTGAGGGCAATAGTCAGGTTTTCTGTTTTGCCTTAGGTACCCTGAGGAGGCTCGTAGCCCAAGCTTGGAAACGGCAGCACCGAAGCACACACGGAGAGCATCTCAACGTCCATGTCCGACCGAGGATGGATTTTGTCCGCTCCTCTTCCAAAAGCTAAGTGTCGGGGGCCAGCGGCCGGGAGAAGGGGAATAGCCTTTACTCTCAGAGGAGGCAATTTGATGTCAGCTTAGGGGAGAGGTCTGTAGCGGGGCGGGCTCTCTGGCAGTAAAGGGAGAGGGTTTCCCCTCAGCCTCGCCGGAGCCTTTGCCGGGCAGGGCAGTTCCGACCCATCTCCACATTTTCGCGTACTTTGCGTCGTCCGCCTCCCTCGACTCGACGTCGTCACGGATCTTTCCCCCGAGGAGCTCGCCTTCACGTCCGGAGCTCCGGCCACGGTCACCCGGCAGTCGGCTTCCTTCTCTAGGCTCGCCGCCCCTCTCGAGCATCCTCTTAACTGCTTCGGCACTAACTTCTTTTGACGAGTTACATTTCATCATCACGTGCCATCGTCATAGGGCTTCCTTTCCTTTGGCATCATCAGCCTCTGGCTCATCTTGCGCTAAGCATCTCGGGTCCCTAAGGGGACAGTGCCAGGCAGTTGTCACTCGTCTCTGTGTTATGTCGTCCGTGTCTATGTTATGTCGTCCGTGTCTGTGTTATGTAGTCCGTGTCCATCGTCTTACATGTCACAGGCCTTTGTTACGTCTCGATGCTTTATCGGCACTATTCCGTGCCACATAGGCCATATTCTACTCACGTTCCTTTCTGGATATCCCCTATTCCAGCATCTTTACATTTTTACTCTTTGAGACAGGAAGGGACAAGATCCTCAAAGGGACAAAATGTTCTCATCCGTCTTCCTTCTCACTACCGGCTTTGGTAGTGCCTTTTTTTTCACGCGATTCTCTCGGACTTCCCGAGGGAGCGTCTTACACCCTCCTCACGTGACAGCAGGAGTTCGATAGGTTCCATCCTCGCAAGGGGTATAGGGCTCAAGAATTCATCTTCCAGAGAGCTATCTCATGTCCTGGCTTACATTGCACGTACCTATGTTGGCTTATACTGTATGTACTTATATTGTGTGTACCTATGCTGGCTTATACTGTATGTACTTACACTGTGTGTACCTGTGTTGGCTTATATTGTATGGACTTACACTGTGTGTACCTATGCTGGCTCATACTGTATGTACTTACACTGTATGTACTTGCACTGTGTGTCTCTATGCTGGCTTATACTGTACGTACTGATATTGCGTGTGCCTATGCTGGTTTATACTGTATGTACTTACACTGTACCACTTATGCTTGGAGCTGCCCTGCCCTGGCATGTAGTTACAGTTAGGTAGAAGAGTTTTAAAAACTTTACTGTTCATCTGTCTTTAATGGGGTTTTGGGTAGAAAATTTATCGGTCAGAGCAGGGACAAGTCCTAGCTGTCAGATAGCCACTCATCGACCGCTTCCTGTCGTCTCACAGGTCCCCGAGGCTACCGATTTCCCCCGAATCTACCATTTGACGTCGAGGAGCGGCAGCCAGAAGAAGCGTGGAAGCGCGTTCTTCAGCGTCTCGAGTAAGGGCCACACCGAGCACGTAAGCGGGAAGAGCGTGAGCGACAGCACGTGTCTCTCTCCGTGTACGAGCGCATGCTGACTGGAATTAACCTTGTGCGTGTGACTTTTGCTTTTCAGGTTTTTCAACTCATTTTTAAATTTAGAATAAAAAATCCCCAGCCGGGGGGTTTTTTTTTTTTTCCCCCCCGGCTGGGTTTTTTTTTCCCCGGTCCCGGTCGGTCAGCGAGGCGACGTTCATCGCCAAAGTTTGGGCGCGGACCCTCCGGGGACCGGGGTTTTCGTCAGGCAGGAGGATTTTTTGGAGGCTCCCGGGAACCACGTTCCCGAGGAGGGGCGTGAGCGCGTGCCGAGGGTTAGCGCAGCGGTCGAGGTGCGCTTTAGCGTGGGTTTGTGTGTAAGCTGAAGGAAGTGTGTGTGTGTGTGTTGAAGGGTTCTAGGGTTGTAACCTTGTATGACTTTTGCCTTTCAGGTTTTTCAACTCATTTTTAAATTTAGAATAAAAAATCCCCAGCCGGGGGGTTTTTTTTTTTTTCCCCCCGGCTGGGTTTTTTTTTCCCCGGTCCCGGTCGGTCAGCGAGGCGACGTTCATCGCCAAAGTTTGGGCGCGGACCCTCCGGGGACCGGGGTTTTCGTCAGGCAGGAGGATTTTTTGGAGGCTCCCGGGAACCACGTTCCCGAGGAGGGGCGTGAGCGCGTGCCGAGGGTTAGCGGAGCGGTCGAGGTGCGATTTAGCGTGGGTTTGTGTGTAAGCTGAAGGAAGTGTGTGTGTGTGTGTTGAAGGGTTCTAGGGTTGTAACCTTGTATGACTTTTGCTTTTCAGGTTTTTCAACTCATTTTTAAATTTAGAATAAAAAATCCCCAGCCGGGGGGTTTTTTTTTTTTTCCCCCCGGCTGGGTTTTTTTTTCCCCGGTCCTGGTCGGTCAGCGAGGCGACGTTCATCGCCAAAGTTTGGGCGCGGACCCTCCGGGGACCGGGGTTTTCGTCAGGCAGGAGGATTTTTTGGAGGCTCCCGGGAACCACGTTCCCGAGGAGGGGCGTGAGCGCGTGCCGAGGGTTAGCGGAGCGGTCGAGGTGCGCTTTAGCGTGGGTTTGTGTGTAAGCTGAAGGAAGTGTGTGTGTGTGTGTTGAAGGGTTCTAGGGTTGTAACCTTGTATGACTTTTGCTTTTCAGGTTTTTCAACTCATTTTTAAATTTAGAATAAAAAATCCCCAGCCGGGGGGTTTTTTTTTTTTTCCCCCCGGCTGGGTTTTTTTTTCCCCGGTCCCGGTCGGTCAGCGAGGCGACGTTCATCGCCAAAGTTTGGGCGCGGACCCTCCGGGGACCGGGGTTTTCGTCAGGCAGGAGGATTTTTTGGAGGCTCCCGGGAACCACGTTCCCGAGGAGGGGCGTGAGCGCGTGCCGAGGGTTAGCGGAGCGGTCGAGGTGCGCTTTAGCGTGGGTTTGTGTGTAAGCTGAAGGAAGTGTGTGTGTGTGTGTTGAAGGGTTCTAGGGTTGTAACCTTGTATGACTTTTGCTTTTCAGGTTTTTCAACTCATTTTTAAATTTAGAATAAAAAATCCCCAGCCGGGGGGTTTTTTTTTTCCCCCCGGCTGGGTTTTTTTTTCCCCGGTCCCGGTCGGTCAGCGAGGCGACGTTCATCGCCAAAGTTTGGGCGCGGACCATCCACGGACCGGGGTTTTTGTCAGGCAGGAGGATATTTTTTGAGGCTCCCGGGAACCACGTTCCCGGGGAGCAATGATTGCTGGGGTGTAATTTAGCAGTTGTGATGGCAGCGATGGTGAGTTTGTGTGTAATGTGAAGGGGGTGTTAATGGTAGCCGAGTCTTGTTTTCTGTGTGCTTTTGTTGCTTTGGTGTCCTGTAACCATAAATCAGCCTGTAATGAAAATAGAGCAAGGTTATCATCTTGTGTTAATATGTGTTGTATTGCTCTGTATTGCATTTGCATTAACTGCTGTATTATTTTGCTGTGTTTTGCTGTGTTTTGCTGTATTGCATTTGCTTTAGCTGCTGCATTGCCCTGTATTGCTCTGTATGTAAACTAGACTTTTACCAGTGCGTCTTTGGATTGTATCTGCACTTGCATTTGTATACACTGTTTCCATGTATTTTGCTGATGTATGAATAAAAACATTCCTTTAATAAAGTTGAGTCACCCTTAATAAAGATACCCCCTGCCCTTCCTTCCCCCACCGTGGCTCCTGTCTTTTTTTTTGGTGTGGTTTTGTCATTTCTTTCCACTGTCTTTCTTCCTTTTGCTCCTCACTTTACTGTTCTATTTCTAACTTAACCTCTATCTATCTCTAACCCTTTGTTTCTGTTTGTAACTGTCAATGTCAGTCTTCTCGCTTCTCTTTCTCTCCGTGTTCTCCTTTTCCTCGGTTTGTGTTTTTTCTCTCAGTCTTTTCCTTTTTCACCCCACTCCTCAGTTTTCACTTTCACTCTAATCCTAACCACTTTCTTTTCCCTTTAACTCCTGTTCTTCTTCAGTTCTCCCACCCTCCTTTTCCTTTATCCCTCTGTCTTCCTGTTTTATTTTCTTCTCTGTCTTCTTGCCATTTCTCTGTCTTTTCCTGTCTCTTCACCCTCTCTCTGTCTCACGCTGCCTGCTCTGTCTTTGTTCTGTCCTCTTCTCTTCTTTCTCTGTCTTTGTCCTTGTTCTGTCCTCTTCTATTCTTTCTCTGTCTTTGTCCTTGTTCTGTCCTCTTCTCTCTCGGTCTTTTCTTCTCTCCCTCTGTTTTCCAACTCTTTTGTCTCTCTCCCTTTTTTCTTTGTTTCTCTGTCCTTTCTCCTTGCTTCTGTCTCTCTCTTTTGTGCTTCTATCTCTATCTCTTTTCCCTCTGCTTTCTCTCTTTTCTCTCTGCTTCTCTCCCTTTCTTCTCTTTTTTCTCTCTCCTTCTCTCTCTTTTCTCTCTGCTTCTCTTTCTTTTCTCTCTCCCTCTCTTTTCTCTCTGCTTTTCTCTCTTTTCTCTCTCCCTCTCTTTTTTCTCTCTGCTTCTCTCTCTTTTCTCTCTCCCTTTTTTCTCTCTGCTTCTCTCTCTTTTCTCTCTGCTTCTCTTTTTTCTCTCTGCTTCTCTCTCTTTTCTCTCTGCTTTTCTCTCTTTTCTCTCTCCCTCTCTTTTTTCTCTCTGCTTCTCTCTCTTTTCTCTCTCCCTCTCTTTTTTCTCTCTGCTTCTCTCTCTTTTCTCTCTGCTTTTCTGTCTTTTCTCTCTGCTTCTCTCTGTTTTCTCTCTCCTTCTCTTTCTAACTTTGTTTTCCTTTCTAGCTTTAGCTTAAAAAAGCAGCAGTAGGAAATTTCAGGCTCCCGGGGAGTAAAAGAAAAAAAATAATTAATTAAAAAAAGCAAACCATTTACTCCCCGGGAGCCTGAAATTTCCTACTGCTGCACCGGACATATAGTTTTTCTTCTTTTTACTATATACAGTATATAGGGATCCCACCTGTCAGCCATCAATACTAATCACTAGTGCACACCCCCCTCCCCAGACCCGCCCCCTGCAAGCCAGCACCCCACCCCGTGCCACCCACCCATAGACAGTGCACTCACAGCCCCCCCTGCCGTTTGCTCGCGAGTACTGCACTCACAGCGCCACCTGGTGTTTGCCGGCCGGTACTGCATGCACAGCGCCCCCTGCCGTTTGCCGCGGCACACTGCGTCCCCGGCGCGCCCCCAATGACGTCATCAGCGCGACCAGCCCTAAAAAGGACCCCAGTGCACAGGCGTCCACACCAGTCGCCCGATCGAAACGGCGCCACCCACCCCGCGCCCCCCAGACCCCCGCGCGCCACCCCGCCGGCCCCCCGCGAACCGGAAAGCCATTCCGGCCCCGAGCAACCCACCAAAACCCCACAAAACCCCCCCCAAAACCCCCCCAAAACCGAGAAAAAAATCCCGGTCCCGGCGGCCGCCATTTTGTCCCAAATGACGTCACGGGGCACGGCCGCCATCTTGTCCCAGGCACCACGTGACCCCCTCGCGGCCGCCATCTTGTTGCCGTAAATGACATCACCCCCGCGTCCGCCATTTTGCCGTAAATGACGTCACAGAGCACGCGCCGCCATCTTGTCTCTCGGGCCACGTGACCCCTGGCGGCCGCCATCTTGCTTCCCGCACCACGTGACCCCCCTCGCGGCCGCCATCTTGTCCCGCGCACCACGTGACCCCCTCGCGGCCGCCATCTTGTTGCCGTAAATGACGTCACCCCCACGTCCGCCATTTTGCCGTAAATGACGTCACAGAGCACCCGCCGCCATCTTGGCTCTCGGGTCACGTGACCCACTGGGCGCCGCCATCTTGTACGGCACCACGTGACCACTAGGAGGCCGCCATCTTGGATGACATCACAAAGTCCGCCATCTTGGGTCCTCCGATCACGTGACCGCCGCCATCTTGGTCCCGGTCACATGACTCCACGGGCGCCGCCATCTTGGATCCATGGTCACGTGACCTCCTGGGCGCCGCCATCTTGGATGACATCACAAAGTCCGCCATCTTGATCCCAGGTCACATGACCGCATGAACGCAGCCATCTTGAAACCTCGATCACGTGACCGCATGGGCGCCGCCATCTTGCACGACACCACGTGACCACCAGAGGGCCGCCATCTTGGATGACATCACAAGGGCAGCCATCTTGGATCTGAGTCACATGACACCATGGGGGCAGCCATCTTGGCTCCCCAGTCACATGACCGCATGGGCGCCGCCATCTTGATGAGTCATCACGACGTCACGGCGGCCGCCATTTTCTAGGGTTAGGGTTAGGGTTAGGGTTAGGGTTAGGGTTAGGGTTAGGGTTAGGGTTAGGGTTAGGGTTAGGGTTAGGGTTAGGGTTAGGGTTAGGGTTAGGGTTAGGGTTAGGGTTAGGGTTAGGGTTAGGGTTAGGGTTAGGGTTAGGGTTAGGGTTAGGGTTAGGGTTAGGGTTAGGGTTAGGGTTAGGGTTAGGGTTAGGGTTAGGGTTAGGGTTAGGGTTAGGGTTAGGGTTAGGGTTAGGGTTAGGGTTAGGGTTAGGGTTAGGGTTAGGGTTAGGGTTAGGGTTAGGGTTAGGGTTAGGGTTAGGGTTAGGGTTAGGGTTAGGGTTAGGGTTAGGGTTAGGGTTAGGGTTAGGGTTAGGGTTAGGGTTAGGGTTAGGGTTAGGGTTAGGGTTAGGGTTAGGGTTAGGGTTAGGGTTAGGGTTAGGGTTAGGGTTAGGGTTAGGGTTAGGGTTAGGGTTAGGGTTAGGGTTAGGGTTAGGGTTAGGGTTAGGGTTAGGGTTAGGGTTAGGGTTAGGGTTAGGGTTAGGGTTAGGGTTAGGGTTAGGGTTAGGGTTAGGGTTAGGGTTAGGGTTAGGGTTAGGGTTAGGGTTAGGGTTAGGGTTAGGGTTAGGGTTAGGGTTAGGGTTAGGGTTAGGGTTAGGGTTAGGGTTAGGGTTAGGGTTAGGGTTAGGGTTAGGGTTAGGGTTAGGGTTAGGGTTAGGGTTAGGGTTAGGGTTAGGGTTAGGGTTAGGGTTAGGGTTAGGGTTAGGGTTAGGGTTAGGGTTAGGGTTAGGGTTAGGGTTAGGGTTAGGGTTAGGGTTAGGGTTAGGGTTAGGGTTAGGGTTAGGGTTAGGGTTAGGGTTAGGGTTAGGGTTAGGGTTAGGGTTAGGGTTAGGGTTAGGGTTAGGGTTAGGGTTAGGGTTAGGGTTAGGGTTAGGGTTAGGGTTAGGGTTAGGGTTAGGGTTAGGGTTAGGGTTAGGGTTAGGGTTAGGGTTAGGGTTAGGGTTAGGGTTAGGGTTAGGGTTAGGGTTAGGGTTAGGGTTAGGGTTAGGGTTAGGGTTAGGGTTAGGGTTAGGGTTAGGGTTAGGGTTAGGGTTAGGGTTAGGGTTAGGGTTAGGGTTAGGGTTAGGGTTAGGGTTAGGGTTAGGGTTAGGGTTAGGGTTAGGGTTAGGGTTAGGGTTAGGGTTAGGGTTAGGGTTAGGGTTAGGGTTAGGGTTAGGGTTAGGGTTAGGGTTAGGGTTAGGGTTAGGGTTAGGGTTAGGGTTAGGGTTAGGGTTAGGGTTAGGGTTAGGGTTAGGGTTAGGGTTAGGGTTAGGGTTAGGGTTAGGGTTAGGGTTAGGGTTAGGGTTAGGGTTAGGGTTAGGGTTAGGGTTAGGGTTAGGGTTAGGGTTAGGGTTAGGGTTAGGGTTAGGGTTAGGGTTAGGGTTAGGGTTAGGGTTAGGGTTAGGGTTAGGGTTAGGGTTAGGGTTAGGGTTAGGGTTAGGGTTAGGGTTAGGGTTAGGGTTAGGGTTAGGGTTAGGGTTAGGGTTAGGGTTAGGGTTAGGGTTAGGGTTAGGGTTAGGGTTAGGGTTAGGGTTAGGGTTAGGGTTAGGGTTAGGGTTAGGGTTAGGGTTAGGGTTAGGGTTAGGGTTAGGGTTAGGGTTAGGGTTAGGGTTAGGGTTAGGGTTAGGGTTAGGGTTAGGGTTAGGGTTAGGGTTAGGGTTAGGGTTAGGGTTAGGGTTAGGGTTAGGGTTAGGGTTAGGGTTAGGGTTAGGGTTAGGGTTAGGGTTAGGGTTAGGGTTAGGGTTAGGGTTAGGGTTAGGGTTAGGGTTAGGGTTAGGGTTAGGGTTAGGGTTAGGGTTAGGGTTAGGGTTAGGGTTAGGGTTAGGGTTAGGGTTAGGGTTAGGGTTAGGGTTAGGGTTAGGGTTAGGGTTAGGGTTAGGGTTAGGGTTAGGGTTAGGGTTAGGGTTAGGGTTAGGGTTAGGGTTAGGGTTAGGGTTAGGGTTAGGGTTAGGGTTAGGGTTAGGGTTAGGGTTAGGGTTAGGGTTAGGGTTAGGGTTAGGGTTAGGGTTAGGGTTAGGGTTAGGGTTAGGGTTAGGGTTAGGGTTAGGGTTAGGGTTAGGGTTAGGGTTAGGGTTAGGGTTAGGGTTAGGGTTAGGGTTAGGGTTAGGGTTAGGGTTAGGGTTAGGGTTAGGGTTAGGGTTAGGGTTAGGGTTAGGGTTAGGGTTAGGGTTAGGGTTAGGGTTAGGGTTAGGGTTAGGGTTAGGGTTAGGGTTAGGGTTAGGGTTAGGGTTAGGGTTAGGGTTAGGGTTAGGGTTAGGGTTAGGGTTAGGGTTAGGGTTAGGGTTAGGGTTAGGGTTAGGGTTAGGGTTAGGGTTAGGGTTAGGGTTAGGGTTAGGGTTAGGGTTAGGGTTAGGGTTAGGGTTAGGGTTAGGGTTAGGGTTAGGGTTAGGGTTAGGGTTAGGGTTAGGGTTAGGGTTAGGGTTAGGGTTAGGGTTAGGGTTAGGGTTAGGGTTAGGGTTAGGGTTAGGGTTAGGGTTAGGGTTAGGGTTAGGGTTAGGGTTAGGGTTAGGGTTAGGGTTAGGGTTAGGGTTAGGGTTAGGGTTAGGGTTAGGGTTAGGGTTAGGGTTAGGGTTAGGGTTAGGGTTAGGGTTAGGGTTAGGGTTAGGGTTAGGTTAGGGTTAGGGTTAGGGTTAGGGTTAGGGTTAGGGTTAGGGTTAGGGTTAGGGTTAGGGTTAGGGTTAGGGTTAGGGTTAGGGTTAGGGTTAGGGTTAGGGTTAGGGTTAGGGTTAGGGTTAGGGTTAGGGTTAGGGTTAGGGTTAGGGTTAGGGTTAGGGTTAGGGTTAGGGTTAGGGTTAGGGTTAGGGTTAGGGTTAGGGTTAGGGTTAGGGTTAGGGTTAGGGTTAGGGTTAGGGTTAGGGTTAGGGTTAGGGTTAGGGTTAGGGTTAGGGTTAGGGTTAGGGTTAGGGTTAGGGTTAGGGTTAGGGTTAGGGTTAGGGTTAGGGTTAGGGTTAGGGTTAGGGTTTAGGGTTAGGGTTAGGGTTAGGGTTAGGGTTAGGGTTAGGGTTAGGTTAGGGTTAGGGTTAGGGTTAGGGTTAGGGTTAGGGTTAGGGTTAGGGTTAGGGTTAGGGTTAGGGTTGGGTTAGGGTTAGGGTTAGGGTTAGGGTTAGGGTTAGGGTTAGGGTTAGGGTTAGGGTTAGGGTTAGGGTTAGGGTTAGGGTTAGGGTTAGGGTTAGGGTTAGGGTTAGGGTTAGGGTTAGGGTTAGGGTTAGGGTTAGGGTTAGGGTTAGGGTTAGGGTTAGGGTTAGGGTTAGGGTTAGGGTTAGGGTTAGGGTTAGGGTTAGGGTTAGGGTTAGGGTTAGGGTTAGGGTTAGGGTTAGGGTTAGGGTTAGGGTTAGGGTTAGGGTTAGGGTTAGGGTTAGGGTTAGGGTTAGGGTTAGGGTTAGGGTTAGGGTTAGGGTTAGGGTTAGGGTTAGGGTTAGGGTTAGGGTTAGGGTTAGGGTTAGGTTAGGGTTAGGGTTAGGGTTAGGGTTAGGGTTAGGGTTAGGGTTAGGGTTAGGGTTAGGGTTAGGGTTAGGGTTAGGGTTAGGGTTAGGGTTAGGGTTAGGGTTAGGGTTAGGGTTAGGGTTAGGGTTAGGGTTAGGGTTAGGGTTAGGGTTAGGGTTAGGGTTAGGGTTAGGTTAGGGTTAGGGTTAGGGTTAGGGTTAGGGTTAGGGTTAGGGTTAGGGTTAGGGTTAGGGTTAGGGTTAGGGTTAGGGTTAGGGTTAGGTTAGGGTTAGGGTTAGGGTTAGGGTTAGGGTTAGGGTTAGGGTTAGGGTTAGGGTTAGGGTTAGGGTTAGGGTTAGGGTTAGGGTTAGGGTTAGGGTTAGGGTTAGGGTTAGGGTTAGGGTTAGGGTTAGGGTTAGGGTTAGGGTTAGGGTTAGGGTTAGGGTTAGGGTTAGGGTTAGGGTTAGGGTTAGGGTTAGGTTAGGGTTAGGGTTAGGGTTAGGGTTAGGGTTAGGGTTAGGGTTAGGGTTAGGGTTAGGGTTAGGGTTAGGGTTAGGGTTAGGGTTAGGGTTAGGGTTAGGGTTAGGGTTAGGGTTAGGGTTAGGGTTAGGGTTAGGGTTAGGGTTAGGGTTAGGGTTAGGGTTAGGGTTAGGGTTAGGGTTAGGGTTAGGGTTAGGGTTAGGGTTAGGGTTAGGGTTAGGGTTAGGGTTAGGGTAGGGTTAGGGTTAGGGTTAGGGTTAGGGTTAGGGTTAGGGTTAGGGTTAGGGTTAGGGTTAGGGTTAGGGTTAGGGTTAGGTTAGGGTTAGGGTTAGGGTTAGGGTTAGGGTTAGGGTTAGGGTTAGGGTTAGGGTTAGGGTTAGGGTTAGGGTTAGGGTTAGGGTTAGGGTTAGGGTTAGGGTTAGGGTTAGGGTTAGGGTTAGGGTTAGGGTTAGGGTTAGGGTTAGGGTTAGGGTTAGGGTTAGGGTTAGGGTTAGGGTTAGGGTTAGGGTTAGGGTTAGGGTTAGGGTTAGGGTTAGGGTTAGGGTTAGGGTTAGGGTTAGGGTTAGGGTTAGGGTTAGGGTTAGGGTTAGGGTTAGGGTTAGGGTTAGGGTTAGGGTTAGGGTTAGGGTTAGGGTTAGGGTTAGGGTTAGGGTTAGGGTTA